>NW_027509208.1:39520000-39542500 GCF_051911475.1 Siphateles boraxobius | reverse complement strand
TGAGCAGATAAATTGGTTTTGAGGCAACTCAAGGTTTGATTTTCATTGAGGTGAATGTGAATGTGGTTTGAAAATTGGGTTCCAAGAAATTTGTTTTAGCAATTCAGAAAAAAATTCAGAAGATCTGGGTAAGTAAGATGGAAAGCAAACAATCAGTTCCCATAATTAATGTGATAGATAGATAGATAGATAGATAGATAGATAGATAGATAGATAGATAGATAGATAGATAGATAGATAGATAGATAGATAGATAGATAGATAGATAGATAGATAGATAGATAGATAGATAGATAGATAGAATGATAATGCTACACTACAGCAATTTAGGATGTCGGGATGAAGTGACATTTGCTTCCTTTGTAATATTTGCTGAGGTAAGCAGAGGTTTAGTGAAGATGTTTGTCTACAGAAGAACCCTCGAGAAAAGCTTGAAGCACTCAGGTGCGTCCACACACAACTAAATGACATCTGACTTTACATGGAGACGTTCAGGTCCAGCGAAGCACACAGAAAGACGTTCCGGATCAGCAGAATAACAACATCTCTCCCTCTGAAATCACTTGAAAAAACACGACTTCAGCCAAAAACATCTCATGTGAGATCTGAGTTTAATTCAGATACAGAATATAAAATCTACAGCTTCACAATATTGTATCCTGTGATTAAAGAGCAACTAAAAGAACCAGTTTTAAGATAAAAGAGAGTCTTCTGTTCTTCCTCAGTTTGGATCACTGAGAATGATGATGATGATCTACCGTTCTGGAACGTCGCCACCTCCAGGCCAGAGAAAACACAACTAATCCTCTATATTCCATTTACTTTCAAAGAATTTAAACGTTTTTTTTTATTTTATTTTACTTTTTTCCTAAGGTGTATCTATTTTGGACAGGAAATGAATAAGTGGTTCACCAAAAATATGCATTTATTAATGCTTGAATAACATTAGGCTACATAAAGAACATTGCCAAGGGATTACATAAAAATCCTACAATAGATAAATTGTACATTATTAACACACATCTTATAACATACTGAGAATAGTTGCAATCAAATATCAAAAAAGCAAACAGAATGAAATTTATACACAAAAAACTTTTAAAAATGCTTAATTTGAACATTCAGTTTACAGTATGGTACAACAAAATTAGAACATAGCAATATTTATTCAAAATAACAGCAATAGAAAACACACACACACACACACACACACACACACACACACACACACACACACACACACACACACACACACACACACACACACACACACACACACACACACACACACACACACACACAAAGATAGAAGTCCTTTGTATATTTTTTTGAAGACAGAACACAGATGAACAGTTTGAATAGTTTTTCTATTAGGCCTGTACTCAAAAAATGGTTTTGTGGCACTGTTCTTTTTACTCAAATGTTTTTTGTTAAAGTAACACACATATATTTCTTTTACCACCAAAACACTATTGTATTACGTTTAATTAACTTAACCTAAATAATTTTCAACTATACTTAATTATCAATCGTTAAACTAATGTAAATGGTTTAATTTCGCAATTCAAAAAACCCCAGATGTGACTATTGCCCACGTATTGGATGAAGATGGCTTGTGAAGGTGGCAAGGTGCATGGCCTCAGAGAAATTATAAAGTTAATCTAAAGGCAAAGTCTTTAATTTCTGTTAGTTTTTCGGAAAGTCTTTTCTGGAATGCTTTAAATATATTGCAATGAAAAAAAAAAACATTTTGGCTGCTTGTTCAAATTGCTTCAAATGAGCTTAAGCAACATAATTGCTATACATTTTGTCCAAACTTAATTTGATTGTGTTCAATCTGCTTAAATATGTAAAATTAAAGTTTACTTAATCCGTTTGTGTTGGATTACATGAATGATGTGTGTTGCATTAACTGAAACTGGGCGGTGCTTGTTAGTTCCCAGCATGCTTTGCATATAGCTGAATTAAGTGACAATAAATGTTGAAATTAAGTGTTATTTTATGTGTTTTTGAGAAAACGAGGAAAGGGGAAGACTTTAGAGTGTGTAATTATGTTTAATGTTCAATTACATTGCAATTATGAGAACCATTTAAATTAGAGTAAACTTAAAGGTACAATATGCAAGGATTTTTCGCCACCAGGGGTCGCTAACCTCTTACAATAACAAAGGCGTATACTGATGACGTATATTCCACATTAAACTGAATTATGGATCTTGTCGTCAAACTGATGGATCGCTTATGGATGAGTGAATACATTAATGTCTTTAACATGACTGTGGTATGAAGCAGGGCACGATTGCTAGACGAATACCAGCGCCACACGCAACGCGAGTCCCGTGGATAAAGAAGAATAAGGACATTTCATTCTACTGAACTACACGCAAGTACTGAATTAATTCTCACACAGGACAGTTTATTAGACGAATTAAACTTGAGGTAACGTAGCGCTGTTTCACTTGCTCTAACAGTTACACGATCACACTAAACGGCATTGGAGTGTGTTGAATGTTGATAGTTAGGTTGTGTGTTGGCTGTATGAGACTAAGTACGCTAAGCTAGATCAACATTAGAATAACATACAGATCATTTTCTAACATTTCATCATGTTGAACTAAATAACATTGATAGTTTTATGTACATTTGCTCACCTGTCTAAAAGTAGGCTAAATGCAACACTCGCATCTCTGTCAAGACGAAGTTAGTCGCAGACGCAGCCGAGACTCTCGGCATCTCGAAAGATGTTGATCTTCGTTTTAGTGGTCAAAATGTGGTCACTTCCTTTTTTGGTCTCAAAGTCTGCTTGCCATGATCCAAAATGTTTGAACAAAACAACAACAGCGTGAGCGTCCTGCTAGGTATAACGGGCCAGTTGTCAACGTCTGTCGCCATGGTTACCATGGCGGTACGAGGTCAAACCTGGAGGAAACCGAGGGTAACGCGGATATGACGTCATTGACTGGCGACTCCTCACCCCTGCTCACACGCCCCGTTTCCTTGGTTAAAATCACAATTTTCTCACGATTTACAAATTGTTTGAAACATTTGGGATATTGTAAGTAATCAACTAAACAAAATATATAACGTTGGCCTATAGTGGTTTTTGGATATTTTACTGCAAAAATCCTACATATTGTACCTTTAACTGATTTAATTTACAGGGAAGCAATTTAATTGATTTGTATGGACATTACTATTTCACATAGATTCTTTCTCATTCAGTTGTGTTGTCACAACACAAGGAGCTTACATAGATTCGAAATAATTTGCTTGTGTGGAACCACTGTCCATAATTTTATTAAGTTGGTTTAAAGAGTAGGAATTTTCTAATTCTTTAAGGACTAAGAAAAGGGGGGTTTTTTTGGTTAGAAAAAAACTTGTGTGAAATGTGACTAATAAAATTACCACATTGATTACAAAAGTGTCCTTATTCACACTGTTATGATACTTTAATTTTCCAAAAATAACATTTTCAAAATGAAAATCAAAATGGAAAAGTAGCCTACATTTTCATTAATAAACATAGACACATACCATAATCTTTCAAGTGACAACAATGCCAGAAAATGGGGGTAGCTGTTTCCATGTACAATTTCTTTTCTTAAACTTAGCTACTAAGGAAATGTTTGACAGGAATGTGTGTATTATCTTGAAAGAAGTTTATTTTACCTTGTTTGCAACTAAATAAAATAAAAACTATGAGGTAGCCTATAATTACCAAACACTTTCCCAATCAAGGTCACTAACAAATTTAGTCCAACAGAGCGAGGCTTGGTGACAGCCTCCTTTAGAAACAGAGAACCAATAGATCTGTTGTTGTTTTAGAACTGTAAAATACTGTATCAGTTGGGTTAATTATAGACATATCAACTGACATCACATCTTTCTACATAAGTTACACCAGAGGTATGTGGTTTACAGTGTGAAACAACAGAATAAGAACACAATAATTATTAAGAATAATTAAAATATGAAGAATAGTGAAAGAAAACACTTCAACAACATCATAGCACAAAACAAAAAACAGTTAGAAAGTGATATACACAAGAATGGGGGAAAAAATAAAGAAAGAGGGCATTACTTAAATGAAAAGAAATCTAAAGATTAAGGTAATAAGTTTGTAGGTCTTGCAAATTTTACATATTCTGAGTGCTTTTGGGTTGAGAGAGGATGAAATTGTAATCAAGTAATGTTTTATCTCATGTAAGAATGCCAAAAAAAAAAATTTGGTTTACAATTTGAAAACTTTATAAGAATATAAAAAGCTACAAAGGAAAATAATTAGATTTATTATAAAGCAGACATTTGAATCAGCTTCAAAAAAATCCAAAAATAACAGTTTTGGGATTTATAGAGAAATTTTGCAAGATATTGCAAAACGAGCCAAAACGAGTGAAGAAGAGTTTCAGTGTCATTCTGACAGAAAGAGCGATTAGTGTCAAAATCAGATCTGAATTTTTTTCATAGGACATTTTTGACTGGGTAAATATTATAAATTAATTTAAAAGATATTTCTTTTACTTTGTTTATGAGGACAAACCTTTGTTGTATTGACAATGTATTTTTCCAATTTAAATGATCAAAAAGTCCATTCCAATATGAGATTGCAGGAGGGGCAGAAATAATGTTCTCAAGGAATAGAACTCTTATAATTTCTTCCTTTTTTTCAGTGAAACATATCTCACCAGAAGAGTTGATAGGTTCAAGAACAGAAAATGAACCCAAAGAGAGAGTATTATTTTTGAAAAGCATGAGTATGACAGATGGAATAGCATCCATAACTGTGGCAAACTCTTTGGGTGTTGCTGTGTTTTGTATTTGTCACAGGTTTTGCGACGTCACTGTGACGTAAAATCCTTCCCGTATTGCAAAACCTTGAGCTCTGTATTTGTAGGACATGGCATCTTCATGAAGAACTCAGCTGAGACAAGGTCAGTTTTCTGGGATGTCACTTTAAAAATATGAAACTGGAGTCCTTGAAGTTTTAATAAATAAAAAAATATAGGCTATAATAGAACTTTACCATAGAATCTCTGCAAAGGCCATCCTTGAATTCAGCTTGACATTCCTTCAATAAGATGTAAGACTGCAGTTAAAGACTCATCAAATGCCATCAAATTGATACTTGTTTGTTTTTTAATAGACCTGTCCACTTGGAAATGTGGTCCAGAAGGGGATCGTTGATCAGATGTGTCTCTCCACTGCACGAGTACAGTTTAAACAAGCATGTGGACTTATTAGCATGAACTTATTAAATGTTCTCACTGTTAGCGGGTCCAGGTGTGGTAAATTGGGGACGGAGCTGATGTCTGCAGGACAGTGGCTCTCCAGGAGAAGGATTTGACACCCCTGCTCTAGATGCTCGAGTAACCCTCTTCGTTTAAATCATTATACAGTTTTTCTGAATTGCTAAAACACATTTCTTGAAACCCTCACTCACTTTCTCAAAACCTTAAACACAAAATCAAATTTTCAAACCACATTCACATTCACCTCTAACTCTTCTGGCAAAATCAAACAATTGCCTCAAAACTATTTTATCTGTGCTCAAAATCAAACAATGCTCTCAGCGAGTCCAAATTATGAACACTACAGATCATTCATTAGGCACATCAAAACATGGAGAACACAGAATCCAAAAGTATATTGTAACAAAGTAAACTAATTTTGCAATTAGGTAAAAAAGTATAGTGATGACAACTTACAATAGTATGGAGAATAAATTGTATCCACTGCAAGTGTATAGTACTGAATATTGAATAGCATGGGCCCATCGAATGTCTGTATCACCACTTGCATACTGTGAAAATACAGTGACCCAACTGCAAAAGCCAAAAAGGCTACAGTAAAAAAACTCTAAATTAAAAGCATGTTACAGTAAAGTACGCTCATAAGAGTTGTGCAACTGCAGAATCAAGGTCAGTGAGAGAGATTTTATTCTGCTTCAGCATCATGTGTTCATGTTGGTCCGGCCGGAGGAGTTTCCCCACTTCTCAGACAGTGTTATCTCTGCAGGAAAAGAGAAAAACCCTAAAGCAGATCCAGCCACGACAACATTCTCCACACATGCTCTTCCTCGTCCTCCTCCTCTTAGCCAACTCATCCTCTTCCTCCTCTCCCTCCTATATTGTGTATATATTGTATCTTATATATAAGCGTGAACAATTTTGAGTCGTTGTGTGTAAACGATGACAACTGTGTTGTAGTTGTGTTTTACTTGCGCCTACCTGTGTTTAGCATTTTGAAACGAAAGTGCATCACCAAAATGTGTTTTAGTGAGTGAGAATGTGTTTAGAGTTTTAAAAAAGATTTGCGAACAGTGTTTTAACTACCTGAACTTGTTTAATGTTTTACATAAAGAGTGATTTATTCGACAGATTGGTTTAGACCAAGAATTTGGTTCAGAGAATGGGGTTTAGTGTTTTAGCAATTCAGAAAAACTGTAATAATACACTGCTGCCACCAAGTGGTCATTGAAGAGAATGCAGCGCGTGTGCACCTCGAAATACGTAAGCATATTTACCAGCTTGTCAGTTCGTAGATCATTTTCGTAAAATAGTGACTTCGTAGTGACCTCAATTTCTTTCGATATTTTTATTTATTTTTGTTGCTACATAGCTAAATAAAACCAATTACTACCTGATTTCACAGCAGCACTGAAAGTAATTAATATATTATAATTGTATTTACAATATAATTTCTTTAAACATTTAATATATAAAAACGTTCCTTTATGAGTCTTTTCTAGTCTAACTTGTCTGTGTAGTTGGCCTGTATGGTTTAGTGTTTTGTGAAGCGGCTCCAATCAGCTCCGAAAACGGCGAGTGTGCAGAAAACATTCCAAACAACTACAAATAAATAAGTATTGATATTTTTGGTTAGAGCAATGCCCTTGGAAATCAGTTCTGGGGGACACGTAGGCATACATTAGTCAAAATTTTAATTTCAGTTCATTCGGAAAGATATTTATGATTAACTATGGCACATTTTTGAATTTCTGAACATTCATAACTTTCAAAAATATTTTTTTAAATACAACGACCTGCTCATTTAATCTAGCCTACGTATTTGTATATTTTTATAACTGCGCGCGCGTGCGCGCACACACACACATTTTATGGGGACTTTTCATTGACATAATGAATTATGAACGAATTATATCGTATATTCTCTCCCCTTACACTATACTCCACCGAAAACTTGCTGCATTTTTACATAAAAAAACTTATTCTGTATCATTTATACGTTTGTTTCCCTCATAGGGACCAAAAATGTCCCCACAAGGACAAGGATTTTGGATATTTCCATCACTGTGAGAACATTTTGTCCCCATAATGTAGGATTTATTTACCTGGACACACACACACACACACACACACACACACACACACACACACACACACACACACACACACACACACACACACACACACACACACACGCCTATATAAATGGGGGAAGGGTGGGGAGGTCAACAATATCGTTTTTGCAGAAGAAAAAAGTTTATTAAGTTTATTACAGGTTAGTCAGAATAATTTCAGTGTAAAAACAAAATAGAAAAAAATGATCGAGAACTATTCCCAATGAATTTCATAAACGTTATTAACTTGTCAGTAGGCTACGTATCGTGCTCTTTCTAAATTTAACGAAAACTAAAATATTTGTTTGTTGAAAGAATGACATTTACTGATCAACACAATGAAACATTTCCAGCATAAATATATCTACAAACAGCACGAGATGGTGGTGGTGGTGGTGACGATGATGATGATGATGATGAAGTCCCATTGTGCAATTTCTGTTTCATCGAATATAAAGCATTCCAACGGGGAGAAAACCTTAGAACATTAAAACTCATTCCAAAATATATTTCCAGATTGTAGAAATATAATTAATGATGCAACATGTGACGAAAACAACTGTGTATGTTGAAAGTTCCGCCGCGTAAAAGCTGTCTTCACCAGGACCAGGGCTGCAGGTGACCCAGATGATTGACAGGTGTCAGATGTGTCATGCAGATGTTATGACTGTGATGAATCTGGGGGAACTGCTTGATATTAAAAGCAGAATAGGGTGCCGCTGTAGTGATGTCCTGAGGACTGAGAACATGACACGCTCTTCCGTCCCTCACCAGGACTGGGAAAGACACGCGCCGTGGAGGAGAGAGCAGATACGAGTCCATTCCTTTCTCAGCCCGGGCTCTCTTCACTTTATACCGATGGTTCTGGAACCAAATCTTCACTTGCGTTGGAGTCAAATGTAAGAGCTCAGCGAGATGTTCTCTCTCAGGGGCGGATAAGTATCTCTGTTGTCTGAAGCGTCTCTCCAACTCAAACGTTTGCGTCTTTGAAAACAGGATTCTCCGTTTGCGCTTTTTCCCCGAGTCCTCCGAACTCTCTCTATCCCGATCCACAGACTCATCTGTGGACAGTTCTGGATTCAAGTCCTCTGGAGATGCTGATGGCACTGCTGAATATAAGTATAATTAATAACCTGTATGCGTCATCGAATTAGATGAAATTTATAACCAATTTCGAGACCATCATGCACTATAGGCTACTTTAAAAAAGGATTCAAAATGGGGTTTCGTAGCGATGCAATAACATTTCAGTAACCAGTTCTTAAAATAACAATTTTATAATATTTAAATAATCTGAATAACCTTTTCCCACTCACTTTGTGCAATAAAAATGCTAAATGTTCTTCATGGAACCATCGAGGCCATTAAGGAACCTTTATTCTTCTAAGCGCGAATTGCGTAAAACCATGACCATTTCTATTAAATTCCGACTTTTTTGTGCAATTTTATTGTTTTATTTAATTCGAATAAATTACTGAAATAGGACAGCAGCAGCTTGAAGTATTTATCTAAGTAGCCTAATTCAACTGCATAAACGTACTTGGATATGTGTGGCCACATGGAGATCCGAGCCAAAGCGCATCAGTGGAGCGGGACGCGTGCTGCTGGTTTCCAGAGAGTCCTTCATCATGCTCATCCTCAGTGTCTTCAGTCACGGATCCTTCGTCGCTCGTGTCCGGGAGGTCTAAAATATCACGGACAGAGAACCCTGACTTGCAATTCCTTAGGGACATTTTTCCAATCCAATATACAGTGACAGTGAAGTCTATCCAAAAAGCGTTCTGGTGAGTTGTAAATGAATATCCGTGGGATTGGACAGCGCGCGTGAACACGGATCCAGGCTCAGATCACAGATGCTCCTCGGATGCTATGCAGTGCTTGACCCAACCAATCCATTAGTCTGGTCCATTTAAGGTCGCAGGTGAGTGTTGGACCTGCAGAAAAGCCTCCCGAAAAGGCCTTGACGATCGAGGGCGGATCTCTGGAGTCAAGTGTGAAATAGTGAGTTGAGCTTCTATCAGCGGAACACCAGAAATGCATGAGTGGGATGAGGTGACACGACTAAAATGGGAGAGATCCCCCCCAAACTCATTTACATATCAGAAGCGTCCGTGGCACAAATGGAAACCCTCCGTTATAATTATCTTTAAAAACGCACGCCTTTTACATTGTAAGGTGTGATTGGTCGGAAACATTGTATGTTGTGGATGATGAGCTGTCCGTGTTTAAATGGGATTGTTTAAAATGGCAAGTGGCCAAATTATGGAAACCTTTTGGGTCAATATTTTGCTTAGAGCTTAAGTCAAGTACCAAATTCATCAAGCCACCGACCCATATTTGCCGACAAGAGCAGAATCCTGTTGTGACCTCCTTCAGAATTCATGTTATATGCTGTTGGTCATTGATGCTTAAAAGCTTTTCGTTGATAATGATGCATTCAGATGTTGTTAAATTAATGGTTGCTAAATCGACATACTCCACTGCATTGGTTTAGAATGATCACAAAGCGTTTATCTTTAGACCGAAAAACATAATTATATTTACACAAATGAGTTCTGAATCTGTTGCAGGTTTTTGGTTGAATTATTATGGTAAAATTTTACCAATAAAGTAGTTAACATTAGTTAATGTATTAACCAGCATGAACTAATGTTAAAACATTTGTTACAGTTTTTATTCATTTTTCTAAAAAAACACAGTAGTTCATTGTTTGTTCATTTTAGTTCACAGTGCATTAACGAATGTGAACAAATTCAACTTTTGATTTGAATGAAATAAATGTTGAATTTAACAATAATTTAGATCAGTGCTGTCAAATCGATTAATCACGATTAATCACATCTAACATATTTTTTTGTTTTTATTTGTGTGTGTGTGTGTGTGTGTGTGTGTGTGTGTGTGTGTGTGTGTGTGTGTGTGTGTGTGTGTGTGTGTGTGTGTGTGTGTGTGTGTGTGTGTGTGTGTGTGTGTGTGTGTATATATAATTATTATGTGTGCACAACACAACCATTTAAGCTAGACATGATTAATCGCGATTAATCGATTTGACGACACTCATTTACATTAATGCTGTAAATTTTACTCATTTTAACTTATGAAACCTTATTCTAAATTGTTTTCATTACTATTATATTTTTGAGTATACAAGTTAGTGCAATTAGAAGTTATGTTAGTAACTCTTTATAAGTTTTCTATTACTTTTTTTCGTTGTTGTGCGTTCTTCGAGAAAAGAACTATTTTGCTCAAGCTCTCTTTTTACTTCATTAAAACGCTCTTTTTATGTGCATATACGATTTTTCAAAGATTTGAATCGATCAAAATAGGAACGATTTTCTGATGATCATTTTACCCTTTTGTGCATTCGAAACGCCTAATTTAGGTATCTCTCCAGATCTATCCTGTGGAATAAGTTGGTGTCCCTGGTTCCTCTCTTTGACAGTATATGTGATGTGAATGTTCAGTGCGCTCTGCGCGCGTCATGGGTGGTCGGACTGTGCAAACACATCTACAAACCAACAGCTAAGCTCTGGACAATAGAGCAATGAAAGGCTCCCTCTGGAAGTTTTTGTGCTAAATCAGGTTTTGCATTTATTTGGGGCGCAGAAATAATGGTTGATTGACGCCCTCACACAATACACCCAAACTGGTCAAATAAAAGTGAGCGCGCTCCTTGTTGTCATGGTATTCAACTGGCCTCAATGCGATTCCTTCATTCATGTTTAGAGCTTCGACTGTCGCATAAGAAAACAAATTAGACATTCATAGCGAAATATTTGAAAGTTTTGTTTTTTTTTGCTTTAGAGATAGGCTAATTTCCTGCGCTCGTGCATGCATGGGGTTTTCATCTCCAACGACCCGACAATGAGTTAACTGGTGTAAGATCTGAAAAAGAAGCATTTGCTGTAATGAATAATAGAGCGAGAATGAGGACTCACTGATTTGAAATGCACACAAGCTCTAAAAAAAATCCCAAGGATGTTTTTTTAAACAAGCTGCAAATAGGAACAAAGTAGTGCGTCATCTGAAATGCACACATCTGGAATACGAAAAATCATTTAAAATATAGGCCTATAATATAATAGCCTACATATATTTGTGTTTTCCGATGCATGTAGCAATTGCTATAAAAGTTCAGTTTGTTAGAGTTAGTAGTCAAAACGTGCTACAGATTTGCCTATTTTTCTTTAAGTTTTAGTTGTATGATAAAGCACGACAGCTAAATATAGAATCGAAAAATTAAAAGATTTGTGTGTGCATGCGTGCTTCATGTATTGTGTGAGAGCGCCATCTAGAGAGTGAATGTGATGCTTTCAATTACTCTAAAAGAAAAAAAAACTGTTTTCAGACTGTAATTGTAAAATCTTTTTAAGTTCTGTTTGTAACATTTATCCGTATTGCTAATAATGCATGTTAGCGTTTGATATGCTTTTGTTTATGTTGACACATTTGTTTAGATAGTTATTTAAAGACACTACTTAACTAAACAATATAATGACATTCGGCAACAAGTAGCACTGTTAGTCAATAAGGACTTTCATTTTACAGAGACATCCACTGAATATTTTGCTACTCATGTTGACCCATGATGATTATTAAATGAAGTGAAAATTAAATTTGTATCTTTTTGTCTTTTACAGGTTTTTTTTTCAACTTCTTACACAAAAAATATTTTTATATCACACGAATTTTGAAATCTCTCACTCTAAGAGCAAAACTACACACCAAATCTCCAAAACCACAAGCTATTTCTCAGCCTTTGACTCAGTTTTTGCATAAAACACTTTTTTCATATTCTCTACCTAAAACACAAAATTCTAACAGGAAGTGACTTGCTTTCCTTTCCCAAACACAACCAATCAAAATGCTTCACTTATTCTCCAGGTCAAACACACACACACTCCTCAAATGTGCAAACACGAATTGCTTAACTGATCACTAACCAATCACTGCTTTACTGTAGTATAGGCCTATAAATAGGTCAAAGGTCAGATTACCTGTTTTATACAATGGATGCCAACAATGGACGGAGAGCAAGAGGTGGAAGAGGAAGTATGCTACTGTATTCAACAGTAATGTTTGGCCTAATTCATATTTTCGGTTTCTACATTGCATTGATGTTTAGTGTACTTGTTACCCCTCTCAGCAGATTACTTTCCCTGTAGAACCTTGTATTGAAATGTAGATATAAGCTTAAAAAACTAAAGAGCTTTAGATTTAGAACAGCAGTGAAAAATGTCCTATTATGAAAGAAGTGTTTGCCATTTGTGTGTGTGTTTAAAAGAGAGAGAGTGTGTGTGTGTGTGTGTGTGTGTGTGTGTGTGTGTGTGTGTGTGTGTGTGTGTGTGTGTGTGTGTGTGTGTGTGTGTGTGTGTGTGTGTAAAAGAGAGAGAGAGAGAGAGTTTGTGTGCATGTGTGTGTTTAAAAGACTGTGTTTGTGTGTGTGCTTAAAAGAGAAAGTGTGTGTGTGTGTGTGTGTGTGTGTGTGTGTGTGTGTGTGTGTGTGTGTGTGTGTGTGTGTGTGTGTGTGTGTGTGTGTGTGTGTGTGTGTGTGTGTGTGTGTTGATATGCAGTAATGAATCATATAGCCTATATTCATTACGTAATATTAAGTATATTCATAGAAAAATATTAAGCATTTTCGTTTATTCCTTTTTTTTTAATGCCTAAATCTCCTTTGAAACCTATAGACTAGGCCTATATTGAAAATAAATATATATCCTATTTTTTTACAGCAATGACCTAGATGTCTCAGTTGGCCTGTACATGTCTTGTATGTTTTGTCCCTGTACCGATTCAACATTTACATTCTGGAAAAAATATAATAGGATCCTAAACCTATAAATATTGGATGTTTGTAAAACCAATTCAAGCGAAGGCCTACATGATATATGCTTAGTTACAGTAGGATGGCAGTTAGTTTAGTATCTTCTGTGAAAGGCAAACAAATACACCCAGTAAAATCCTGTATATCGTGTTTTGAAGTCAAAGGCAGATGCGTTGGCGTTTCACTTGATGCGTGTAATTCCTAAATCAACCATGAGGTGGCGGTGCTGTCACACTTTTGCTCCTCGAGTCGAGACTAAATTCCCACTGCGTTTGTGACAATTAATGCATAAGTCACTTTTTCGTGTAAATAACATTTAATACATATTTGTTTCCCTCCACTGACACTACATTGATAACAATATCTTAAGCCTGCTATTAGATTATATTGTTTATTTGTTTTCAGAGTTCCAACTTTGCAAGTTCAAATTCTAAGGGAAAAGTGCAATCAACTTATAGCTTCAGGTTGTAGAAACATTGACAAGTTTTTTTTTCTTTTTTCACCACTTTAAAAACGCTTAAGCACTTGTTAAGGAGTTAGGCTAATTATTAGTCCTAAAGGTCTGCATGTTCTTTATTACATAACTCATTTGCATAAGCAATAGGCTAATGATATTAATGTAAATATTAAGATGTTGGGATTTTTTGGAATCTTGATATAACTTCGCTATTTAAAATACCACAATTTTCAGTGAAGTTTTTGTAGTCGCTTCTAAAATGGCAGGAAAAGTACATGCCCGATCCGATCCGTGATGAGGATCGGGGCGGAGTCACGCGCTGTCTGGTGTGATTGATGCTCGTGACGCGTCAAATTGAGCGCACGAGCCAGTCTCCAGGACGGACGCAGTTTCTCAAGTGGATCAAAGATTACTGTAAAAACCTGCTCAGTCCTAAACTCAGACACTTCAGCCATAAAAAAGAAGAAGAAGAGGGCAGTCCTAGCGGGAGACACGGGGAAACCTCTCCAATGCTGCACGGGACACAGCAGCAGTTAAAGGTTAAAGGAGCACAACCACTGTAGGGAAATATCACAATGCAAATGGGTAAGTTCCTCTTGATACGTTGGACAGGAATAGAAAATAAAATTCATAGATGCATCCACGCCGATCAAATGATCTAGGCTGTTAATTTTTGTATGCGAGTAGAAAATGCACACTTTTCTTATAAAATATTAGGCTATAAGTAGTCGATAAAGTAGGCTATCCAGACACACATTAGATTAAAGCAGGCCTGCTTATATTCCCAAACACTTTTTGCACTCTTAAAAATAGCCTAAATCTAAATCTTTTTTAGATATAGCCTACATATTTGTGTGCGTTTTATTCACTTGTGCCTATATGGTTTTTCCTCTTATTGTTTTTTAATGATGAATCTCCAGAAACCTCATTTGATCTCAAAGACACCTTTCAATAAAATAGTTCATGATATACGCTAATAATAGATTATAAAAATGTTAAAAGGTTCTGTTAAATCAACGAGAATTTATTTTTGTTGTTTTTTTATTATTATTTTGAGTGCATGCTGATCGTTTCATTCAGGTAAACGTCGAATTGCAAGACAAAATTGTAGGGTATTGTAAAAATATGTATATGTGGGCTAGTACTGTATGCATGTATTTATGCTGTGTTTATGTATTATCAACTTTACAGCGACCTTGAGCTTGGGAAAGGCGCTTTATAAATACAACTTAGGTCTATTATTAGCTATAAAAACGACAGTGTAAAGTTGAATATGATGCATATCTTGCAGATCAGACGTACGGGGAGGTGAACCAGCTCGGCGGTGTGTTTGTCAACGGTCGGCCTCTTCCCAATGCGATCCGGATCCGAATCGTCGAACTGGCGCAGCTCGGGATCAGGCCGTGTGACATAAGTCGACAGCTCCGGGTCTCTCACGGGTGTGTGAGCAAAATCCTGGCCAGGTACAACGAGACCGGCTCTATTTTACCTGGTGCTATCGGTGGGAGTAAACCCCGGGTCACGACGCCAAACGTGGTGAAGAGCATACGGGATTATAAACAGGGCGATCCTGGAATATTTGCTTGGGAAATACGCGACAGACTGCTGGCCGACGGAGTGTGCGACAAATATAACGTTCCGTCTGTGAGCTCCATCAGTCGCATTTTAAGAAACAAGATCGGGAACCTGTCTCAGCCGAGTCAGTATGACAGCAAACCCTCTCCACCGCAGATCTCCTATAACCCCGTGTATCCATACTCCTACCCGAACGCCATGTCCCCGACCGGCTCCAAACTGGGCAGTCCTCCGGGGGTGTCTGTCAGCCTGTCCCGGGCCTGGCCCTCCGTGCACACCGTCAGCAACATATTAGGAATACGGGCTTTCATGGATCCCGCAGGTATTCACACCTTCTGTATTAGCCTATCCATGGGTCGTCCTTATCGAAGCCGCGTAAACGTTTGGTACAATTTTACGCGCAATGCATGATGCTATTTTGATTAATAAGAACATATTTAAAAATATAAATGTATCATCAGCTAGATCTTACCAGTTTTTAGTTCAGTTGTCATCCAGCAAAAGTTCCCGTGTTGACGAAATATTGTCAGGGAATGCCAGCGTTTTGTGTTAATTTCAATAATTAAAGTTAAACTAGTAAATCTATCATTCTTGAAATCTGTAATTGTATTTTCACTAGTTAAATATCACATTCAGATTAAATTTTGATATCAAGAATTGATTTCTTAGTTGAAATTCCAATTTCACATATAGGTCTATCTGAAATACAATTCTTACAAGTAAAAATCATAATTTTTGATATCAATAAAACTTTGTTACTAGTAAAAAATTATTTAACTATTTGAAATGTTAATTCTTGATATCTGAAAAAAAATTCTGATAGCAATAAGAGTAATTTCAGATATCTAAAATGGCTTTCTTTTCATGACATCAGAAATTAACATTGTCAATATAGTGACAATGGAATTATTATCAAAAGTATTATTATCAAAGTGAACATTTTTACAAGTGGCAGTTCAATTGTTGATATCAAGAATAGACATTTCCACTAGTGACTCAATCAATGATATCAAAAATTTGATTTGAATGGCAGCCGATTGTGACATTTAACTAGTGAAAATACACTTACAGATATCAAGAATTATAGTTTTTACTAGTTGAAATGTTAATTCTTAATATCAAGTCATGACGTCATGATATCAAGAATGAACATTTTAACTAGTGAAAATTGAATTGTTGATATCAAGAATTCATATCCTGGAAAAGGATAAAAGTGAAAACGGCTTGCCATAATGGGGAATCGATTATTCATCTGGATTATTTCGCTGTACTTTTGTTCTGTTGCTTCTTCTTTCCGGAGATTAAAATATTTTCCTGTGTAATATTCCAGCTTCTTCAGATCAGTCTTTAGGTTCTTCTTAAAGCATGGTTACAGAGAATAAAAAATAAAAGGTTTTCCTATAAGGCATAACTGAGCTTCTGCTGAGCAGAATTTGAGGCTCACGTTTAAATAAATCAGACGCTCTCAGTCTAATAATGCATGTATAGAGTTTCTATTTCTAAATGTGACTAATGTTGTTTGCAGTATAGCAAGAAGACCATCATTTTCAGACTGATCCAAGAAGTTCAATTCTTTATCTCAATTTTTACTCCAAGATCAGAGTTGCATCATCGTGAAATCGCAATCTTTGAACTGCTGCTGTTAACGTGAAGCAGCTGCAGCTATTCAAATGCGTTTTGATTTATTTAATGTTTCACAGCCATCGCTGGAACAGAGAGTTACCAGCAGAAAATGGAGGACTGGACGGGCGTTAACAGATCTTCATTTCCTTCCGTGCACGGAGTCAACGGCATCGAGAAACCAGAAAGTGACATTAAGTACAACCAGGTGAACTTTTCATTTATGCTTTAATTATTCTAGCATGTGAGTGCGTAATTCATAAAATTACATGTTTAATTTCCAATATAAGCAAGCGATATATATATATATATATATATATATATATATATATATATATATATATATATATATATATATATATATATATATATATATATATAAAAGTTTGGGTTTTCGCAGTGATGTCAAAAAAGAACCATTTTGTGTCCCAATTTATTCTTGGTGTGAACTGTGAAGAATACTTTTTTTCACTGTAAAGAACCTTTTGTGAAATGGAACTAGATGCCAATAAAGAATCTTTATTTTTTAAAGTATTTTTTAATGTTCAAAATCTCTTTTTTCTAAATTGTTTATTCAGAATTGATCTTACGTTCCATCGAGTAATATTGCATAATCATTTAAAATGATCACAGACTTGTTAATTTCATTTTATTTCTCATAATATAATTTTCGGTTTTTGCCATTCTTTGTAGTTCTTCTCGGTCTAAAGGTATACAATTCTAAAGGATACCTTTAATATTTTTCAGGCTTCATCAAATCTATCGGGATATGTCCCCGCGTGCGCGTACTCCGCTAATCAGTACGGGGTTTACGGAGGGCCCGCCGGTAACTACGGGCACTGGCAGTCTCAGGGCGCGAGCCTCAGCCATCCGAACAGCGGGGCCATGATCCAGAGCCCAAACCTGCACTGCGCCATAACCTTCAAAAACCCGGCCCGGGACGGTAAGAGGCCAGCGGTCCTGAACACTCAGTCATCCACATGATAACCTCTGCAAACAAACAAGAAATCATTTTTCAAAAGTTTAGTAGAATATGTGTTAGTAGGCTATGAATTTGCAATAAACATCACAATAGAAACTTTAACGGAAAAAGAATGTAAATTCGCTGCATGAAAACATTCAGTTTGTAAGCTGTAGCCTAACTTAGGCAATAAAAAGCTAAAAAGTTTTTTTACTAACTAAAATAAATAAGTAGGCTATGTACCGCTAAACTGCTCAATTCAGTTGTAAGAAATTAATAATTTTATCCTTAAAATCGAAAAAATTGTTAATTCGTTTTTTAATGTCTCTGAATGAATGCCCTTTTTAAAAATACTAGATTGTGTTATTGAAGTCATTCCATAAGTTATTTGTTGCTGAAGCAACGTAACATTTGGGTTATTGTGGTACAGTGATACAAACTCTACGAAATCTAATTTAATCCTATAGGCTATATAATGATTTATGTGCTTGGATTATTTAGATCAAAACCAGACATGGTTTGTACTGATTATTGACTTCATCCGTCTTCCATGCCGCTTATGAGACGCGAGCAGTGCCGGATGATGACGTATACAGCAGGGTAAATTATATCAGAGTAAAGATGAACGTAATGAGAAAGTTCTGAGAATGTACTGGGAACACTGTAAAAAGTGACCAGATCACTTAACTTTTTTTTATTTATTTTTAAAGTGCGGAAACCTGTTGCCTTATAATTATTAATAAACTTCATGCCTAATTGAAAAAAAAATAAGTTGTGTGAACTTGACAATTCCACATAACTTTTCAATTAAGCAGTTAAGTTGTCAACTGATCACTTTTTAAAGTGAAGGTTATAGGGGAACGTTCTATTTACGTAAAGAAAACTTTCCTGCTACCAACATAGACCGTTTGGATGTCCGGGAACGTTCTGGGAACCAGAAACTAACGTTCATAGAACGTTCTAAAAACTAAAAATTGTTAGCTGGGATATTGTTAAGAACTCTATACGTTTACTGCAAAAAGGTTGATGTTTTTTATAGCTAAAAAGCGATCTCTTTTTATGAAGCAAGCGCTTATGATGCCATGATTTCCCTGCGTAAACAATAGGGCTATATGTTTATATTTTATGAAATGTTATGCTTTATGCTGTTCTTATTTTATATTATATTGCAGTTTATGTTAATTTAGCTCATTAATGTAGCACATTGATTGCATTATTTGCTGTGTTTACTGTGACGGCATGGCAACTTCGTCTTTACGCCATTTTATGCCAATTTTAATGCACACAGCTGCCAGTTCTATAACTTAAAGGGAATATTTCACCAAAAAATTAAAATTCTGTCATCATTTACTCACCCTCAAGTTGTTCCAAACCTGTATGAGTTTCTGTCTTCTGCTGAACACAAAAGAAGTTATTTTAAAGAATGTTGACAGTTAACAATAGCCTTTTTTTTCTAATGCCACTCAATGGCTATTTGATTACCAATATTCTTCAAAATGTCTTCTTTTGTTTCCAACAGAAGAACGAAACTCATACAGGTTTGGAAGAACATAAGGGTGAGCAAGTAATAATCTCTTTAATGTAATGTGTCCCTTTAAATTTACCCCCCAAAATTGCAGTGTATAGGTCACTCAGACTTTGTAAAGGAAGTTATCGGCTGAAAGGCTCATTTTCCTCTTGTTTGCTACATAAACACTCCTCTCTCTTTTGGCTCCAGCTGTAGAAAGAAAGAGTCCTCTGAGCAAACAGCAGCACAACGTTCATGGACTCTCAGAGTCATAAGAACACAAAGACCAGCAGAGAAAACAACTTTCATCCGTTCATCCTTCAAAGACTCGCTCGTCTGTAAATTCTGGATAAAACACACCTGAATGTTTCACACCATCATGGATAAGTGGGATCTGAAGCTGTGGAGACAGAGACACCACAGAGGATTTCTGCAATATTTGCAGTAGATTTTTTTTTTCTTCTTGTTCTTTGGTGTAAATAAATTTGGCGTCAGGCTGCAATATTGTTAGAGTCATGCGCCAGGAAATGAAATGAAACTGTCCATGTCATTGCATTTTCGTGGCTGTATGATATTGAATGGCCTATAGCCCTATATATATATATATATTTTTATAAATTCATTTCTGCTTAATAAAGGCATGTCAAAAGTGAGCTGTCTTTCATCGCATCAATTCTATCTCAGCGGTCACAGCTAACATGTTTACAGAGAGATTATGTGGGATTTCACGCTGAAAACCTTGTGAATAAACAGATGGACGATGCTATCAAACTGTTGTCACTGGTCCGTTTGTCTGACCTTAAATGTAAAAGATCTATACGATGAATAATGAGCATAATATATCCACTAAATTACTTTATAAAAATAGAAGTTTTTTGGCGAGTAATGAATGCGATCTAACATGCATTATCGTGTCTTAACACAGGCCTAGTTAAATAAATACACAAAACAAAGGAAATAGGCCTTACAACTATTAAATATAATACAATTTGAAAGAACGAATTGGAGAACAAACGAAAATGCATTCTGCATATAGCCTGGCTATACGGAATATTTCCAGATTATTATTTTTTTGCTTGCTGAATGTTGAAATTGAGTTAACATTTTTATTTGCTTTGTACTATTAAACGATATTATTTATTTTATTGGTGTACACTGTAAAAAATAAGTTGATCAATAAGTTGCTTTAGTTGCCTTAGCTCATCAAAATAAGTTAATCAATTTTTTTTAATTACAAGTTAAACAAGATTCAACTAATTTTAAAGTCAGAAATAACTTAAACATCCAAGTTGATTAAAAAATTTAAAGAAGCTACTTTTTTTACATTGGTTTATTTTATTTGTAATTTTATGCATTGAGCATGCAATATACCTTTCCACTTGTTGTTCGATTTTCTTTAAAAAAAAAAGAAAATAAGAAAGAATAATTATAATTATAATTAGGTTATAATAATAATGCCAAAAATTTGGGCTTTGGGTTTGACGTTTTAGCGCTTTTTGTAAAGAAAATCTGGCGTTTACATTTTTTCTAAATCGGCAAGACTGAATTCAGCACTTCAAAATCCCGCAAAATCTTTTAATTGTGACATTTTTGAGACTGTTTGATAAACTGCGTCTGTTAGATGAAGTTCACACTGTGAAGTGTGTTGAACTTGAACATCTGGGTTTACTTTTAGGACAAGGCAACTGCTTGGATTCATAAGGTATGCTAAATGAAGTAATGAACGAGGTGTAGAATGTAAATCAAATTATTACACAGTTATAAAACGCAGTAGTTGTTGGTTTTTTTTGGGGGGGGGGGGGGTAACACTTTACAATAAAATTTCATTAAAACTAGGCTAAGAATTAATAATTACAGCATTTATTAATCTTAATTCATGTTAATTTCAACATTTACTAACACATTACGTAAAATCAAAAGTTGTATTTGTTAGCATAGTTAGGCTAATGCACTGTAAACTAACATGAAGGACTGTATTTTTATTGACGTTAACAAAGTTTAATAACAAATGTATTGCTCATTGGTTAACAAATTAACTAATGTCTACAAATGAGACCTTATTGTAAATGTAACCGTTTTTTAAACAAAACAGAGACTCAAATATATGTGCTAGTGAAACCCTCAAACAGTTAAGCGTTTTATTGCAGATTTGGACGCCATATTTGTAGATCTAAGCATGCATCACTTGCCATATATTTACAGAGACCTATATCAAATAAAACTAGGCACACCCTGAAAACAACTATATCCTGGAAAAAAGTTGGTTATTAACTGTGGGCAAACTTTTTGGTTCTTATCTGTCCCGTCAGAGCTTCTTATTCAGAGCTGAACTCTTGAAAGTCCAGTTGCAAACAGGCTCTCTATACTCTGTACAGGCTCAGATCAGCTATAAGCAATAAGCAAAAATGCAAAATAAGTTATATTGAGTTCCAGTATGTTCCATAAGTCTATGTTTGAAATATTAGACTCAGTCTGTAGGCCCAGCATTCAAAAGCGTTGCAATGAAAATTTACATCAATCTGTCAATGATATGATTCACATGGAACCCACAAGTTTGAAACTTCATTGAAATCAAAAAAAAAAATTCTTTCATTTAAATCGGGAAATAAAAGTTTTGGGGTTTTAAAAATTGAAACATGACACATATACAGTGATGTGAATAAGTTAGGACCCTGGAGATTGGCATGGTTTTATTTCAGTTAGCCTAATATCTGGTTTTATTTGCATTGAGAGATGATCTTATGGAAAGTGCCCCATGACAATCTCTAGGTATGGTGAAGGGAATGTGATGATGTGGGATATTTTAATTCCAACGGCCAAGGGAACTTTATCAGGATGCATAGTATCCTGGATCCATGAAATAACTGGCCTTTAAAAATAAATATCTGCCTTACTCTATGGGAATTTAACATAGGGGTGTCCTGACTTATGCAACCTGTATTTTAAGGAAGAACATTTATTTATTTACGATACATTATTCATACACAAAGAAAATTGGTGTCCTTAAAGGTTGGATTTTTTCCCTAATTTTTCCAATTAAGGCATTAAGATCAATTTCCAAAAGATGATTTTTTTATTCCTCTTTTTAGGCAACTTTAGCATGGGTGTCCTAACTTATTCACATCATTGTATATATCTATATGTGTGTTTACATTTTTAAAACCCCCAAACTGTTTATTTCCTGATTTAAATGAAA
>NW_027509208.1:39342500-39515000 GCF_051911475.1 Siphateles boraxobius | reverse complement strand
ATCTATTTCTGTCGTTTAGCCCATCTTGGTCTTCAAACCCAGGCTGTCTTCTAAACAGTCTCTGTTTTGTCTTATATTATAGTCATAAGGCCGCCGAGGAAGCCTGCGGTTCTGATCCAGCGACGGGCTCAGCACTTCTTCTGTTTGTTTGGGATATGCAGGACGATGACTGGACTGACTGACCTTTTAGTCATATAACGGATATAAACTATTGTGCAGAAGTCCATCAAATTATGGGTTTTATGAGGTCCCTCCGAGCATAAAAAGAAAAGATTAACCATTTTTGCTTCCCCGAAGAACCTTTCAGTGAACAGTTATTAACAGAATCTTTTTGTCTTAGTTTGAAGAACATTGAAAAATCTAAAGAACTTTTTTCCACTTTAAAGAACCTTGTGTGGAATTGAAAGGTTCCGTGGATGTTTAAGGTTCTTCATGGAATCATCAATGCCAATAAATAAGCTTTATTTTTAAGAGAGAGAGAGAGGGAGAGAGAGAGAGAGAGAGAGAGAGAGAGAGAGAGAGAGAGAGAGAGAGAGAGAGTTGTTTTAGTTGTGACTTGTTTCTGAGCCAGGCAGCTTGCAGAAGTAATGCTGAGAATATTTGCATGAAATAAACAGGAATTTCCTCTTTTTGACAAAAAACTAAACAAAACTTTATTGTTCTATGGTAGGGTATGATCTCAAAATTTCTACGTTATTTTGTCATTTCACCTGAACATCAACGAGATTTTGTCAGTCGAAACACTTTTGAGGTTAATGATCTAATTTTGTGTCTAGAAAATAGTGACATTGTATTATGTTGAATATCACTGTAAAAAAAATATTTTCATGATTTGTTATTACAACTTTTTTTCTTTTGTCAAATCAACTTAGGTATTTAATGTGGTTCAGATAACATAATATTTTGAGTTTGTATTTATTAAACCAATCTCCTTCATTATCTAAACTAGGCAATCAAGTAACTTACTTTTTTAAGTTAAACCAACAATATTTTTTTACAGTGTATTTGTTAATAAGAGATTTGTGGACACATTCATGATTTTAGATTTGTGGAGAAAAATTACAGTGTGGTAAGTTGAAGTTAAAATAATTGGCACAGAAGTCCCAAGTGCTCCTAAATGTTGTTATTATTATTTTTATTTAATACTTATTTTAATTCAGTGGGTTATTATTCAATCATGTATTTCAGACATCTTCACTTTTCATTAAAACCTATTTGTGAAAGTTTGAATTCATTGTGTTGCTATTATGACATCTTCAAATATGGGCAATTAAATATGTCAATATTAATATGCCTATAAAATAAATGTATCTTTCAGATGAATCTCTTTTGCTTGGATTCTGCTTTGTCATCGGTAATAAATTGTCAAAACACAATTTTGAAAAGAATGGGAGAGTGGAAATGTTGTGATATTATTTCTATCAAGAAGTGCATCAGTTTTGGGTCCAGATCTTGTATTGTCAATGCAAGAGTCCAGCACTCTGTAAAATCTCCTCCAGAACATCACAAAGACTTTCAATGAATTTAAGCTCTGGACTCAGAGGAGCCGATTCATGTGTGAAAAATTCTTCATTCTCTCTCACAACCAATCTTTCACAATCTGAGTCTGATGAATCTTGACATTGTCCTCCTGGAATATGGTCATGATGTGTCTTCATACATGGTTGTTTAAGAAATGAAAAGCTATCAATTAGGGTTAGAAGAACTGTTGCCAATAAAATTGCAAGAAACATAATAATCACTGCAATAATGATGCAAGCACAGACTCAGGTACTGACCAGTCAGTATGTTATAACATTTAAAAGTAAATGCACATTTGGGGCTCAGAAAATGTTTAATACTGTTTCATTTTCTTGACACCGATCTTGCAAGAGCCAAACAGGCTTGTGCATGCTCTCAAGTAACTGAAGTACAAGAATCCTCCCCTCTCACCAGCAGCCCACCCTATATGACTTCACTGTATCCCATAATGCAATGCTCCTAATGTTAACAGCTTCCTCATCTGTGGGCAATGCAAGAAACAGATGCGAAAAACTGCAACACTATGCCAGTGTTTCTACAGAATGAGCTTTAATATGCAGTCAGATGCAAAAATATAAATCGAATAAAATGCAAGTGGGATATTGTTGTATATATTTGCCTGCTTTATTTGATGAAAAGTAGTGTTTTGCAATAACAAATTAAGGTTTGTGTTGCCACAGATGCAACTGACTAGTTTTGATTACTGAAGAAGAGAGAGAAAAAGACGCCTTTGCTTGTTAAAAGGCATTATTATGAGACGGTCTGTGCTTTCAACAGTGTTTAAAGGTGGGTCTATTTCAAAATCATCTACCATGATTGAAAGACCTGGATAAGAGCTTTTTGCGGTCATGTGACACCAAGTTGTGTTTCATCTTTTGCACTGACTCTCTGCTGACCTTGTCAGAGTGTTTCATTTGTAACGGTGGTTGGCAACCGTCAAACTCGTTTTTTCACCACAGTGACACGACTGTCTCTAATCTGAGCTCCACTAAACTCAGTCTGCGATGGACAAAGGAAAGAAAGAAATGAAAAGAAAAGCGAGGTATTGAGATGCTTTTCATTGATGCCATTGTGTTGATTGCTCCTGAAAACACGGTGTGAATGTGTCTGCGAGTCAAAGGCATCTTTAATGAAAAGCTGCACGCACACATGAACTGAACCGATCGCTATCTCCTCCTAGGAGAGAAAATTCAAGTCTTGACTGTAATCGGGAAATTCCATCTCAACTTACTGGCTGACGTCCACAGAATATCTCCAGCCACCGATATGGAAAAGGCCCACTAAAAAAAGTGTGTGTGTGCAAAGAAATGTCATGATTTCTGAGAATTTAATGCAACATCCAAAAAAACAAAAAAAATAGCTTATGGGATGAAAATGAGAACAGTTCTATGGTAGCACAACAATTTCCAAATAAATAATTTTAAAAGGGTTGAGCAATTTAGGAGTTGTAACCTCTTCATGTCTAAATTTGCTCAGTCCAATCTAGTCACACTTCTTCAGATCATTTACTTTAGACTGAAAAATCTGTCATCATCCACCCACTCTCATGTCACTTGAAACTCCTATGACTCTTTCCCCAATGAACACAAAGGAGCGATTATCAAAATGTCATGTTTTCCGTGCAACAAAAACGCAATATGATCACCGGCTGTCAAGGTCAGAAGCGTTTTTAATTTTATTAAAAGAAATAAATATAACTACTATTGTTTGTAGTTTATTTTGCTTAATCCTTTAGTCCTGTCTTATCTCGCCTAGGGAAAAAAGTGAGCCCTCAACTGGTGCCCTTAAAAAAAATGCATGACGCCCCTGTGTGTGTCCCGTTTTACCTTCTCAGCAGCTCTGCGCTTCAGCACTGATGGCAGTGACTGATAGCAGAGAGTGTTGTGAGTAACCAACCTGCCCCCAACCAGCATGGAAATCAGCCGGGGAGCAGATCACAACCAATAGCCACAGAGGAGCTGACTTTACCCTGCCGTGCCACACAGCACAACCCCATTCCTCCATTTCCCACTTCACTTCATCACCAGCCTTGGAAAACGACTGTGAGCAATTATCAAGGGCACAGTACTGATTCTCTAATAGCTCCATTAGCCAGAGCGAGTCATTTCTGACGCTAGGTGCTGGTTTAATCCGAAACATCAGAGCTGAGACGGCACATTCTGAAGCACTGAATCAGAAAGGCTTCAGACTTCTTTGAAATAGACTCAGCAAAATGCAAACTTCAGTGTTTTATACACAATTATGATTGTATCAATGTGAGTTTTTTTTCTCATTGACCTTAGTTGAGTTCAAAATCTGTGTTCTCTTGTTCAGGCTTTTGGTATGTTTTCATAAAAATTTAACAGCGCCAAAACTTGTTCAAAACGTGCTCGACCTTGACCTTGGATAGTTCACCCAAAAAATGAAAATTCTGTCTGCATTACTTACCCTTATGTTTTTCCAAACCCGTATGAGTTTTTTTTCTTCTGTTGAACACAAAAGAAGATATTTTAAAGAATGTTGACGGTATCCATTGACTTCCATAGTAGGAAAAAAAACCCAATTTAAATCAATGGCTACCGTCAACTAACAAATATCGTCTTTTATGTTCAACAGAAGAAAGAAACTCATACAGGAACAAAATGAAGGTGAGTAAATGATGATAACATTTTTATTTTTGGGTGAACTATCCCTTTAAATGCGATTTAGTCTGATGACCCCATTGACCTGGCAGTTTGAAAAAACAAGACAAAAACTAAAGAACATTAAAGATAGTGATACAAAACAATAATAAAATGCATGAAAAAATGAACTTTCACTGTTGTCTATATGCCAATATTAACATTAAGTTAGTATTAAAAGAAAAAAAGATAAAAAAAAGCTAAATAAACAGAAATGTAGAGAAATATTTTTAAATCACTGAGAATATCCTGAGAGAAAGTGGACATAGTAACGGTTCTCTAAAGCATCTTTAAGTCACATTTCTAATCTATTAAGGTCAGTGTTAACAGCATGTACGGCAAAATGTAAGTGGGTCTCATGGGGAGACGGCCCTCAAATCTCATTCTGTTTCCTCTCTCGTGAAACTTGAAGCTTCAGCGTCGACAGACGGGTGAGTGGCCCAGCCACACCTCATTCCCAGAGGAGCTTTAAAAGCTTCACTCCTAATCCCTTAACCAAATATTTTCAGATTATTTTGTCTGTTAATGCGCTGAGGGTTTGCTTTTCCAGAAAATCTCCGGAGATGAAGAGATCAGGAACACTCAGGTAGGTGGGAATGTGAAGGTGAAGATCATGACCGAGACGTCAGCGACAGCAAAGACACCTATAGAGGAAAGTGTTATTGCTCAAAAAGCTCTTTCTCACTATCCTGTCTCAGTTAAAATCTCTTCGGGGTCATTTTCTCCATTTGATCTCCTTTTGATCTTATTGCAAACAATTGGGGAATTAAAGAGATCTCATAGCTTTCCAGTGGGCAGTTTCAGATGAATTTCCGTTGTTCAGTAATACGCCAACAGGATTGTTCGTTCGCATGAACATACTTATCATTATCACTTCATTATTCTTCAAATAGACTGAATCAACTGTTATTGTGTCTCACGTGAAGCCAGTAGTCCTCATCTCATCCGTCACTTTTGTGTGCGCAGAGTGAGTGAGGATGTGTTGTTTCCTCTCAGCTCATCAGCTCTGAATAGGTTGTGTGTACACACTAGTGTGAGAGAGATGCATCAAATGGGGGCTCATTCAGGACCTGCAGTGGAGGAGGATGTTTTCAGCCCTTCTGGGTGGTACTGTGGACGCCCCTGATGCAGATAGTATTGTTAATGTGAAAAGGTGATGTGTTACAAAAGAAAAGAAGGAAGGGGGAGAGAGATGCATGCTGGGATACATGTGCAGGTAGATTGTCTGCAACAATGGTACTCTTTGGCTCTAGAGAGACTTATCTATGTACACAACTACAGTAGCCAGTAGATTAACTCACACACGCAAATGCTCAAACGTGGACGTAAATGTAAAATGCTTTATTTGGATTGACATTTTAATGAGATACCTTAAATGGATAGTGAAAATAAAAATTCCCTCATTAATTACTCTCCCTCATGTCGTTTCAAAACCCGTAAGACTTTCGTTGATCTTCACAAATGAAGATCTTTTTGATGAAATCTGAGAGCTTCCTGTCCACATTGACGCTTAAAAAAGATCATAAAGAGATTATAAAACGAATCCATATGAATTTAGCAGTTCAGTCCAAATTTTCTGAAGAGACACAATCACTTTACGATGTACAGGTTTAATGTAGTCTTTTATTCACATTTAAACATTGATAATTGAACATTAACGTACACTCGACAGAATCTGCTTAACATGCTGCGTAACACGAGAATGAACCTCATTGGTTCTTGCAGAAGCTCAAACATGCTGCGTAACACAAGAATGAACCTCATTGGTTCTTGAAAATTTAGAAAATTTGGACTAAACTGTTCAATTCACATGGATTAGTTTTTCGATCTCTTTATGTACTTTTTGAAGCATCAATTTGGTAGTTGCGAAGCTGTCTGGAGGGACAAAAAGCTCTCAGATTTCATTAAAAAGATCTTCATTTGTGAAGATGAAGGAAAGTCTTACGTGTTTGGAACAACATGGGTGAGTAATTAATGAAAGAATTTACATTTTTGGGTGAACTATTCCTTTAATATCAGGGAATTTTTTGAACTGTGTTAAAAGTATCATAATGTTAAATAGCATTTAAGACTTTAAGAAGTTTTCAAAGAGGCTGACAATTAGACACTTGTGTCCACTGTTAATATCACTGACACACAACTGTCCTTGACTGATCAAAAGGTCTCAAAGGGAATAAAAAAAAATACTTGACCCTGCTAAAACAGTACAGTCACACTCATTAGTTTACAATAAACAGATTAAGAAATGCAATTAAAAGTGATCTTAGGAGTTATACGTCTCACCTTTCAAATCACCCCCTCATTTGTTCCATGTCGGTGATAAGAGGCTTTAATCATCGGCTGGTCTCAGGAGAAACAGTCTAACGTTCATGGTCTGCCTGCAATGTCTTTGCTAATGGGTTCAGGCAGCAGTCTACCAGATATTACAAGGATATCAATGACAGGAGCCTGTCGACTATCATCAGTAAATGTTAAACCTGAATATAAAAAATAACATTTAGCCTACTTGATTAAAAATATTTAAATACTGGTTTGACAAAGTTTGAATGCTGAAAAGTAACAGCATAAACGATGTTACATGATTGCAGTGTAGGCTACTTTTTAATATTAAAAACCAATTTATAATAACATTTTTTTTAAATTAGCAGAATATGTCCAAACAAATATTTGCCTAATTTTCGTTGATTTGAAATGTTATCAAAGCACTTAGCTACAGACTGCTTTAGTAAAGGTGTGGAATACATTAAAAAGAGAGAGTGATTAACTACAGCTGACAAGTGTCTTTTACATATTATTCTGTTGCTCTTCTGCTTGACTGAATTTTAATTGGTGGTCAAAGTTCAGAAACATGGCGACATGTTCTTGTAAAACAGTCTGGTTCGGTTGGACACGTAGGCTAGCAGTGGCGTGCACGGGGGGCTCAAGCCCCTGCCCCTTTTGTCTCAAAATGTATTGTGCCCTTTTCTGATAATTGTAAATAATAATAATTATTATTATTATAATAAATAACACACACACGACACATTTGCCACTAACAATAACAATACAAACAAATATTATATAAAAAAAAATTAGCGGAGAAGTGGTAGGCGGAGTTTCCTTTGCAGCGCCTCATACGCATTTAACGGTTCTGGTACGCACTACGCAGCAGTTCACGCGGGTCTCTTCAAACGAGCAGCAGGTAACATACGGAAAATTACATTTATCCTACCATCACCATGCTACTCTAAAGGTTGCTGCAGGATGCGAGTTATTCTTAACTACTATAAAAGTATAACTCGATTTCAGACGCATTCTGAGTGACAATGTCATTCGTTTTTATCCAAGGAATAAAAGTGCATGGGGAAATACATCTAACAGTTAGTTAAATTAAATCTTAAATTTAAATTAAAATTCCATGTCCATCTCTAAATTGTAAGGAACTTATATCTTTGATTTCATAGTAATGCTTTACAATAAGGTTAATTTGTTCATTACTCATGTATGAACTAACATGAACTATGCAACACATTGTTACTGTATAGGCTATATCTTAGTTAATACTACAACTGTTAATTGTTTATTCATGTTATGTCACAGTCAGTGCATTAACTAATGATAACAAATAGGGCCTACAACTTTTGATTTAAATCTTTTAGTAAATGCTGAAATTAATATTAACTAAGATTAATTAAATGCTGTAGAAGTGCAGTTCATTTAGCTAATGTTAACTAATGAAACCTTATTGCACTGTAAAAACTAATTAGTTCAGTTTAATTAATTAAATTGTGCAAACTCGTTGCCTTAATTTAAGTAAGCATAACTTAATTACATCAGGTTCTTCTTACTTAATCTATTTAAGTTTTGTCAACTTAATTCTATCTGTGATCTGAGGAAGTGTGCTCCCAGAGTGCATTGCGGCATGAATAAATTAATTGAAATTAATTGCTTTGTTCTACCATTTTTGGCTTTATTTTACCATTAAAATTGTATTTGCTATCGTTATTGGGGTTATACTGACAAGAGACAGCAAATACAATTGCAATGGTCTAATTAATTTAAAAAAAAACTTGTTACCATTGTTGTGGTTTGCATGCTGAATGTTGAAGTCTGTGTGTGACTCAAGCAATATTGCAAGATATTGTAACAAATATAGAGGGGTTATAACAACTCAATTAAAAGTTTATGACATAAGTGTTTGCAATTAAAATGTAAAAAGATCATTATTAAAATTGATAGTTATGTTATACATCATAAATACATTCATTAAGAACATGAAAATAATTTAAATATAAATATATATAATATTTATTACTTCACTTCCTTTGAAATCAAATAACTGTGATTTCTTGTTGCATCCCTGCATCAATTGGAAGAGAATCAAAATAATATAAATGAAGTTCCAAGTGCCCAACCAAACGGAACACAAATCACAATAATGGTGAGAAATTTTAGGTTGATTTTAGGAAATCAACATGAATTTATGAAGTCAACTTATGTGACGTTCTCCCAAAATGTTTAGTTGTATTGACAATAACATTCAAGATGACTGGAAAATGAGCGTATGCAACTAAGAAGAACGATGACTGCAGAAGTGGAAGAAATTAGTGAAAAGTCTATTAAGAATTGCCCCGCATCAAAAACCATTTGCCCCGCCGTTTTTTTTAATTTTTAAATTTTTTTTTTTGCTTTGGCAAAATGGTACTCAAACCAGTCAAGTAATGTTTAATAGGGTTTTCTGAGTAATGAAGGCATAGCATGCAAACAGTACAGATTACTAATTTTTTTAAAGTAAGTTCAACACATTATCGGAGATTAAGTAAAGTTAACTAAACAATAGTTAGTAAGGACAATGTTAGATTTTACATTCATGATAGCTAACACTGTCTTTCATACATATAATACATACATTTACATCAAAAAAACTAAAAATTAATTTTCCATTATTACCTTCTTGATTCTCACTGTTTTGTTTGTTAAAGTAAATAATGTTTAGTAATATTATCATAATTTCCCTATTTTCATTTGATGTGTTATGCATTCTAATAATTGTATCAACATATTTTATTAGAATGCCAAGGAAAGAAAGAATAGAAACAAAAAAAAAATTTGTTAATACATTTTTTTTATTTAGTGCCCTTTTTGGTCCCTCCGCCCCTGCCCTGAGGAGGGCTGTGCACGCCGCTAAGTGCACGCCGCTGGGCTATAGGCTACAGTGGTCTGGGCAACGCTATCTCACGACCAATTCGTACGAATTTGTACGATTTGTCTGAGTAAACAATGATGGACAGCGTCGCTAAAACTAGCGAAGCTGTAAGTTTAACCAACACTCTCAGTAGCTAGATGGAGTCGTTGCTATTTTTTTAAATCATAAAGCTTTCAGTAACGTATTTTTTTATTAAACGTGGATCTCAGCTAAAAAGAAGCGTGTGCATTATTCACAAACCGGCTGTTTAGAATCAGAACAATCCATGTCCGATTCAGGAATTAATGACTCTTCACTGACTTAAAAAGATGAGTTGAATCTTGTATAGCGTATAAAAAAAGTTGAAAATTGTATCATGTTAATTCTGAATCGAGGAAGTCACAATTTATTATTTTGAGTTTGAATCACTGATCTATATAGAATGTCATTCGACTCACTCAACTGAATCGGTTCCTCCAAACAGAGACTCCTCGCGAGTTCAGCAGCCATGTGGCTCCATTATCATATCTTGCCAGGTGCAAGAGATTAATAAGCGATATAAGAAAATAAGTGGGAATAAAACAAGAAGGTGTACTTAAATGTTTGCTTTTCTTCAGTCCGAAGATAATGATGCTTTTACATCGAAAATAACCAACACATAATCAGGTGAGGAGACTACTGCTTGGGTTTTGGATTTGAACAGTTGTTTGGGCAATAAGAAGTAACGTTAACCAGCAACCGGCAGGAAAGCCCTAGAAATCCCATAGAAATTGACAGAGCCCTATTCTGAGTATTGTAACATTCTAAAATTAACCTCAACTTTAACATTTTTAAAGAGTTAAAGTGATTCTGAAACAATGTTGATGTCTGAGCTGAGGTGTGTTGCTGTGTATTTAAATGTTATTTTAAGTCAGACAGCTAGAAGTAGGCCTACAGTTGGAAATGCAAGGACTGAAATAATTTTGTCTTTATTGTGTGGTATGTTTGAATACATGTGATAATTGATGACTTTGAAAACATGAAAATATAAACATTTGAAAATGTCATGAGATCACAGAAAGACAGTGTTTGACTTTACTGTTTTATTGTTAGTCTAACCAATATACCAGCCAATAAGAACGTATGTTTTAGTCATTTCAAGTGTTTTCAATGAGGCATTTTGTTATTTTTTCCCTTTTAATGGACGCACACACAGCACACATTTGAGTGTTATGCAGAGAGGAAACTGCAGCAGACCACCCACCCCTGCACGTCTGAAACGGGGTCCAGAGAGGGTAATTAAGCTGTTTTCTCGGGTCATACAAGTCTTGCTCGTTAAAAATGAGAGGAGTGACGTGTGGTTGTATGCTGGAATACGCCAAAGACCGCTGGGTCAAGAAACTCCTGGGCAAAATATATTTAACTGTTAATGAAGGACGCCATTAATATGATGGTCATCACCCTCATTGTGTGTGAGCGATCATCTGTCTCTGTGAATGTCACGACACATGTCAAGAAGAACAAGGTCATATTTAACCTTAAAACCAAAAAAAAAAAGACAACATTAATTAGGCATTACTTGAAGTGATAGTCCACCCAAAATTTAAAACGATTTCTTTACTCAGTCTCATGGCAATTTCTCTCAAAAAAAATCCTGTCTTCAATGGCGTGCAATGAATTCTGGGGTAGGCAAGGTGGAGAAGGATCCATCTGTTGAATCCTTCATTGCCTGTGAAACAGGACACATTTTAAGGCCTCGTGTGAAGGAGCCTTCGAAGGATGCAGACTCTGAAATGGGACGCTGCTAAAGGTGTGCGAGATGCAGGCAGTCAAGTGGGGTGACGGTGTGTGTGTCACAGAACCCGCACTGATCGCTGCTGTTTGTAAGCAAAGCCGAGCAGAGAGATTATCTGCAGTTAGAGCTGTGGGCTGTTGTAAATGATCTGTCGTGTGGGTGATAAACCCTGTCAAAAGCACCTCTAGCGCGGCACCTGGGCTTAAAGAAAGTCATGCTCAGATTTGTCTCTTGTGCAAGATTAAAATCAGGACGCGGTTGACTTCAGGGTAGGACTGAAGGGTTTATTTAACTCTAATGAATATTCTTCATTTCACACAAAGATATTTCTGCAGAGATCTCTGGGTTTTGCGTCTGCTAGAGCATGAGAACAAGCCGTTTTCATTGTTGCAAACCATCCGTATAGGAAACACTCAGCCGTGTGCGAGAGTGTGTGTGCATTTTTTTGTGTATTCCTCACAGTGTTAATCATCAGTGCTAATTACAGCAAACCAATGAACAGACTGACTGGAATCCGTAAAGATTCTGAGGATGATTGCGGCATAATATGTACACAGCCAACCGCGGCGTCGCATTTGGTTCATCCAAAAGGAACAGCAGCAAGCCCACAATAAATATTGTGACTGAAAATAGAAATAGCTTAAAATAGAAATCTCTTTTCTTAACTCGTTGTGCACGTCTAACAAGCTCCATCAGCCAATCGATTCTGTCGTTACAGATCAAAAGCAAATTACAGATCTAAAATTTGTTGTAATTGCTGTGATTAAATGGTTGGAAATGGGTGATAGCATCTCTCGGCCCTCCACCCACTAAAGAATGAGACTCAGCCATTAAATTATCCAGCTATCAGGAGTGCTTGAGTCCTACTTTGAAGTTGTTGGTTTAGAGAAATGGCGGGACTCGATTATGGGCAAAATTAGGGTGGCAGGCCGACCGGGAAGGCGCCGCGGCGTAAAGGGTCAACACCGAAGGAGGGCGGGTGCCAGTCGTATTTGGGTAACATGTTACTGCCATTTCTGAGAACAATTTGTTGTTTCTGGAAACAGATGACTTAATCTAACGGGTTTGTAAATTAATAAAATCCTATAGGCATGAAATAAACCTGAATCAAACTCTTCAAAGTGTTGTTGTTAGCATTCTTATTCAGCTGTTTACTGCAGGATCACATGGTAAAAACTTGTGAAATTTGGGCTGTGTCCGAAAACTTAGGCAGTGACTTGTTGCCTCGCTGCCCTATCAGGCTATGACTTTGTAGGCAGCATTTGCGCACGAAGGAACCTCACGAAAATGATTTCAGACAGACAGAATAATGATTTAATGATTTACAGCAAAATAGAGCGAACTTTCGTGAAAACGAAGAGAATATTTAATTACTACAATAGTAATTTCTCGCTAGAAGTTTCTTCAAAAGTGGAAAACGTTGGTCAAAAACGTACGTTTACACACAAATGGACCAGCAGCAACTTGCAAACGCCATCTTTATTTTTTTAGCTCAACTGTCACTGAATGGAAAGCACAGGATTGTGGGATATCAAGGAAGGATACATCTATGCTCCCTTCGAAAATCGATCAGATGAAGATATTTCAGGAGACAGAAAGTGAAGCTAACTTTGGATTCGGACGTGCCTTCATGGCTTCCTACCTTGGAACACGTCCTCCGAAGGCAGCATTATTAAGCTTTCAGACACAACCTTGGTAGTTATATCATTGGGTCTAAAATGTCACCTGACTCCATTTTGGGTTCGACAAAATTTCTAGTGCTTCTTAATTTTGAATTAAAATACTTGGAAACAAATTGATTTTTAGACTGTGGCTGCATCCGAAAAGTAGGCAGTGACTTGTTGCCTCGCTGCCCTATCAGGCAATGACTTTGCAGGTAGCGTTTGCGCACGCAGGAACCTCACAAAACTGATTTCGGACAGACTTCTGAGGCAGCGTAACAGTTGATCTACAGCAAAATAGAGTGAGGACGTCTTGATGCCTTCCTACCTTGGAATGCGTCCTCCGAAGGCAGCATTTACCAGTTTAAGGACGCAGCCCAAATCTTAAAAGTCATTCAAATACATTTGAAAAGTTTAACATAATTGAAAAAGCTAAATGAAATGGCTGGTGCTGCTAAAAAAAAATGCTAATGTTTTTTTGTTTTTTTTACCAACAATAATTGTAGTCATAACATTAAAAATGGAGTCATATACTGTTAAAAATATGTGGTCAGTACAATTTTTTTTATGTTTTTAAAGAAGATTTATCTGCTCACCAACGATAGATTTATTTGATCCAAAATACAGTAAAATTTAAAATAACCATTTTCTATTGACATATATTTAAAATATAATTTATTTCTCTGATGGCAAAGCTGAATTTTCAGCATCATTGTCACATGATCCACATGAAATTCTAATATGCTGAGGATTTTAATCTTCAAAAAAGGAAAATAAAAATCTTTAGTAAGATAAATGTATTTACTGTAACTTTGATCAAATTATTGCATCCTTGCTGAATAAATATATTATATATATTAAAAAATGTGATCCCAAACTTTTGAAACACTACTAGGTCTTTATTGCACCAAAATGTAAATAAACTGTACAACAGTTAAATGTAGCCCTTAACATTGTGGCTTCCATTTCTGTTCTCGTAATAGCCCACCTTGGTAAATGTGGGTTATCAAAAGACGTAAGGAAATCCCCAATTTCATCCACGGAAGGCTCATCTCCGAGTATGGATACTGAGTTTGGCTGGGCTGCCATGAATTCCCTGTAGCCACAGACAGTTAAAGAGGCACTGATGCACACCGATCAGAACACATCATTTGGGCTGGAGCTCACACGGACAGATGGGAAGATGACAGGGTGAGTCAAGCCAAGGGGAAGAATGAGTTTCCTCTCCACAGAATATTCCTGATGTGTGATGATAGCGCAGGAATGGCCGTCCATCAGGGCCCCTGAAGGGGAAGTCTCACAGAACAACATCTACATTAGACTCGCTCGGAATCTTGTTCATCTAAAGCGACGCTTCGAGGACACAAAATATTCATCAAATGTCAAAATGTTCCAAAACGCTTTTAAAAATAAAGGGGGTTTTCACATGTAATGCACTGAAGAACTTTAGCCAAAAAGGAACTTTCAGTGAACAGTTCTTTTTTTCTTAGTCTGAAGAACATTTGAATAATCTAAAGAACTTTTGTGGAATGTAAAGGTTCCATGGTTGTTCTTCATCGAACCATCAAAGCACTTTTTCCTCAGGGCAATAAAGTTAGATATTTAAGATCCTTTTGAACACAATTTCTGGATTGTGATGCAAAACTAATGCTTTAAATCTCAGGTCTGAATGCTGAAATCCAACCACAAAAAGAGAGACCACACCTGTGGCAAAGTGTCCATTAACCACCCATTTGTGAGTTAATGTGAATCTGTTTGGATGCACTTGTTGTATATGTAACTAATGGCTTTACAGTGACTGTTACGCCCATATTTCTTTTCAACACCTAAAACCTGTAATACCCATATGCAGGACTCTGAATAGACTCCGACATGCTGTTGTGTGTATACATGTTTAGGTTACTAACAGGCCACCAAAATATTAGTGTTACTAACATTTCATTGTGGTAACACCTTTGCGAGACAGGATGGCATCATATACAGAAACATGTTCAACATACTGCCACTTTGATTTCAAATTAACCCCATTATCTGATTAAAAAGAGGCAGTTTACTATATCCGTATCTCATCTGAATGTCTCCTGGGATTAAACTAGAGATTGTAGGGGGTTTTCCAGCATCTCATTTGGGAATGTTTATGTAACCCTTACAATAATTTGGGCTGTTTGTTTCGGGTCCAGCCGGTGGTAATGAAGCCAGTTGAACTTAACTGCAAAGAAACCGTTTGAAAGCTCTGTTTGTTTTCACTCAGTCTTATCGAAAGATTTGAGAGCAATTACACTTTGATATAATTACTATTAGATTTAAACTGACTGCAGTCATCAGAAAACAAGTCAGGAGCTTTAATGGAGTTTTGTATTCGTGGGTGGCATATAGTTAAAAAGTCTCAGTATCCAGAATTATTTGATACTATCTAATTAAAAAAGTTATCTAAAAATTTGTTCTTGGTGTGTTGAAGATAAGGTGTGATTGTGTGTGTGTGTATATGTGTGTGTATATATGTGTGTGTATATATATATATATATGTGTGTGTGTATATAGATGTGTATATTTATGTGTATATATATATATATATATATGTGTGTGTATATATATATGTGTATATATATGTGTATATATATGTGTGTATATATATATATATATATATATATGTGTGTGTGTGTGTATATATATATATGTGTATATATGTGTATATATATATATATATATATGTATATATATATATGTATATGTGTGTATATATATATGTATGTGTATATATATATGCGTATATATACACTCACCTAAAGGATTATTAGGAACACCATGCTCTATTGGGCATCTAACAAAGATGCTCAATTGGGTTGAGATCTGGTGACTGTGGGGGCCATTTTAGTACAGTGAACTCATTGTCATGTTCAAGAAACCAATTTAAAATGATTCGAGCTTTGTGACGGTGCATTATCCTGCTGGAAGTAGCCATCAGAGGATGGATACATGGTGGCCATAAAGGGATGGACATGGTCAGAAACAATGCTCAGGTAGGCCGTGGCATTTAAACGATGCCCAATTGGCACTAAGGGGCCTATAGTGTTCCAAGAAAACATCCCCCACACCATTACACCACCACCACCAGCCTGCACAGTGGTAACAAGGCATGATGGATCCATGTTCTCGTTCTGTTTACGCCAAATTCTGACTCTACCATCTGAATGTCTCAACAGAAATCGAGACTCATCAGACCAGGCAACATTTTTCCTGTCTTCAAATGTCCAATTTTGGTGAGCTCTTGCAAATTGTAGCCTCTTTTTCCTATTTGTATTGGAGATGAGTGGTACGCGGTGGGGTCTTCTGCTGTTGTAGCCCATCCGCCTCAAGGTTGTGCGTGTTGTGGTTTCACAAATGCTTTGCTGCATACCTCGGTTGTAACGAGTGGTTATTTCAGTCAAAGTTGCTCTTCTATCAGCTTGAATCAGTCGGCCCATTCTCCTCTGACCTCTAGCATCAACAAGGCATTTTCGCCCACAGGACTGCCGCATACTGGATGTTTTTCCCTTTTCACACCATTCTTTGTAAACCCTAGAAATCGTTGTGCGTGAAAATCCCAGTAATTGAGCAGATTGTGAAATACTCAGACCGGCCCTAAATGTGTGTGTGTTTTATGTATTTGGTTTATCTAATTTGTTTAAATTTAGGCTATACTTCTTGGTCTGTGAAGTCATAAAAACGACTCTGCCAAAATTGGACAAAAATAAATTATCTTTCTTTTCTTTAACATATTTTAACCAGCAATTAATAAAAATAAAAAAAATAAGGCAAATGCAGAATAAAATACTGAAATGGGGCATTTTACGTGCACTTCACACCATGAAAATAACTAGATCATTTTTAAAACACTTAGCTTAATAATTATGGATGCAGATCTGCAATGATTCTGTTCTTCTGGTATGTTTTGAATCAACCAGTGCATGTTTTGGCTCACTCTGTTTTATAGCCTAATATTTCCACACATTAAATGCATCCCAGCAATAAACCATCCAGGGTAATGAACTTGAATAATGTTTAAGTAAGAAAGATGTTTGCAGATTATAGCCCATATGCATTACTGGAATGCAGTTAACTATGAAAAAATAGGGCCTATATAAATATATTTTAACACTATGATGTCTTTTAAAAGAGATCTATCAACACTGAAAAAAATTTGAAGTAGGATTTACTTGAAAAAAGCTAGGCAACTTTTTCCACTCAGAAAATGCTAATAAATTTACAAAGATTTGACAAGTAAAAACCTAAGCATATTTATCAGTTGCTTTAATTAGAAATCTTTAAGTTAAATTTACTTGGAATATGGAATTAAGTAAACTTTACTTAACCTAGTTAGGTGAAAGTAACAAAGAAAATAAGTAATTTTAACTTGGCTAGTAAAGGTTGATTAAAATCGATTTAGTTGAAATTTCCTTTGCATTATATTTTACACAAACATTTTTATTGAATTATACAAGTCATTTATAGTATGTGTTGTACTTAGAGTATCTAAGTAATTTATACTTCATCATGTCAGGTGTTAAGCATGATGTGAATGCAAAGACCTTAATACTTGGTAGACAATAAACAATGACGGTAACATTCGATGGATTGTTTTTGTGTTTTAGGGTTAGAGCAGAAAATTTACTCGAAATGTCACAAAATGGCAAGTTACTAATCCTGACAACAAAAGCAATGATAAAACAGTGTAAATACAGCTGGAAACCAGTGAAAAATGAACCTCATTAATTATGCAAGGTCCAGTGCATGATGGGAACCCCAGTATCAGAAAAGTTGAGTAAATTTTACTTAATTCAAGCGAGTAGAAATGAAAGCGTAAATATCAACTCAATAAAATTAAGTACTGATATGGAATTTACTTAGTATTTTTTAATTCTTGCCTGAACTTACTTTTCATTGTAAATTACATTGGGGTTTTTTCAGTAGTATTTACCTTACCAAAAAATCATTTTTTACAGTGAATTAAGAAAACAAATTGATTAAACAAAACAAAGTTCTCTTCCAAAAAACATTTTTCAGTAGCCTACACTTCGAGTTTATGGTGTGTGTGTGTGTGTGTGTGTGTGTGTGTGTGTTTGTGGGGGGGGGGGGGGGGGGGGTTGTTTCTTTTTAAGGTCTGAACAGAGCAATCATAAAAAAGAGAGAAAATGTTTCTTGATTTTAATTGAATGTAGGCCTGCTAAATTCTGCAATGCAGGAGTTCTTTTTTAAATGGTCTATTTAAAATGTCTTCTCATGCCTTAATTAAAAGTGTTTAAGAAACGGTTGATACGAAATGACTGCGTCACAGGAGTTCAAACACAAAACATGTTCCCGATGTCAAGTCGTCATGTGGAACTCAGATGCATTTATAATGTTACATTATATATGTATGTACAATTATGTATGCATTTAAAAACATATATTTGGTTGAAAGCAAATGAAAATATGTTTATTAAAAGCTTATTTAAAAATTTGAGAAGGAACTTGTAGCCTATTTTAAAAAAAAGGCCCTAAAGGAAAAAGATTGCCTGCCCTTAATAACAATCAAAACCATGGTTAATCGTTATTTCATATTAGTTTGACAGACTGATCGACACTTGGCCAACACCAACTCGATATATGTCTTAACTAGCAATAAAAACTCACCGAGTCCCTCTCAAAAACCATCAGAATCTTCACACCGCACTGCTGTTTCGGGCTCAAGCATCACACGTGATCATTTCATTCTGATGACGCAACACTGCCATCTACTGACCGGGAGAGATTACTGCAAACTCAGAAGTATAAAGCGAGTACAAAGTAAAGTAGGCCTATGTCACTGTGATATGCTGATCCAAGACGTATTCATCATGGATCAGCATATTTTGTTGATCCTGAAACAACATGTCTGAAAATGTAGTCCTACCCCTAACTTATTCCTAAAATCAGAGAGAAATAATATAGGTTGAATAACACGTAGCCTACCTAACCATGGTTTTAAGCCTAAACTTGACATAATCTGTAAACATGTCCATGAAATCTGATTGGCTGATTGGAAAGTTGTTCCAGTATCAACAAAGATGTTAGGCCAGGAACATGTTGTACAAATCACATTCACCGTTGATATGTAACCAAGTGCAGCGGGAGGGTATTTCACTTATTTTTAATGAATAAACAAAAGAGAATTAACAAGAAATCAATAAATATCAAAAAGGCCTTTTCTCATTGTAATATAAGTAAATCTTTTTCAAATAGTACTTAAAAAAAGTTGATGCCTTAAATTTTGCACTACAATCAACTTGACTGTTTAAGTCATTTCAACTTAAATTGCATTAAACTGACTTAAATGAGATGAATCTTGAAGATTACTTAACTTATTTTGATGAGTTAAAACAATGTTAAAACATATGTTGTCATATATTTTTGTTCATATAATATTTTACAGTATCCAAAAAAACATGAACACAATAATTTGACTATACCCAGATTATTAGAGTAATGAAAGATGTTTTATTAACCTTTTTTTACATTTAGTAGCCTACATCTTATTTAACCTATATCTATATATATATATATATATATGACCACCAGCAGGAACAAGAATTATGTTTGATGTTTGACCAGATCAAACTTAATGCACAATTAACTTCTCTGAAACACACTTCTGGAAAATCACTTCAGTCGTGGTCTTTAATGCGTCGTCTTATAAAACTGATCCAGCGGTTGTCCATCTTCATCTCATCGCTGACATAAATCAGAGGTCCATTAATTCATGACTTTAGTTCTTATAATGAATAACCTCTGAAGATTTTGTCTGCATTTTGCACTTTGCAAAAAAAATGTCTGATGGAAAAGTCAGTCTTTAATGCTATAAACTGAATGATGGCTATAGCCTGTTAAAAGTAAAATGAAAGAAAAATCATATGCATTCTCTTCCAAAGCATTCATCAGCAGGGTAAAGCACCTGCAGGATACGCCGTCTACATCGGGATCATCTTGTGCGGCCCGAGGAGCCTGTCTTCACATGGAGCTCAACGATCGGCCGGGGAACTGAATGGAAGTTGTAAAAATAGATGAAAAAAACCAGTAAAAGAATTCATCCTCATTTGGCTGTGACGGTGGTCTGGGTTTTTTTGTCCCGTGTGTATCCTCAGCAGCTGAAATCACTGAAGATGTTTGTGTTTGCAGGGGAAATATCACATCTATCATTCATTTGGGGCTTGTAGGCCAGAACCGTTTCCACATTTGACATACGGCTCAGTCAAGCGGTTTCATGTTACGCTGCTTTCCAAAAGCCCATTCTCATTCACTGCAGCAGATTCATATTACCTGACCCCTTATTACAGAGTAAAAGCACCAAGTTGACAGACAGACAGATACATACATATAGATGAACATATAGATAGACAGACAGATATTTAGTTCCATACTGTTCCATACAGTTTACTTTTAAATGATCAAGTTTTATATTTTTGAAATAAAACTATGTTCACCAAGGCTGCATTTATTATTCAAAAATGGACCAGTAATATTGTGAAATATTATTACAATTTAAAATTACAGTTTTGTTTTGTAATATATTGTAGAATGTAATTTATTCCTGTGATCAAAGCTGAATTTTCGGCATCATTACTCGAGTGTCACATGATCCTTCAGAAATCATTCTAATATGATGATTTGACCATTTCGGATTACTATCAGTCATATATGATTATCAGTGCTGTTTAATATTTTTGTGGAAATTGCAATTCATTTTGTTTTCCCTCAGGATTCTTTACTTTAAAAAATGTTGGGTTGTTTCAACCAATGTTTGGATCAAATATGGAGAAACCCAACCATTGGTTTAAACTTTTAAATTACAATATTAAACCCAACGGTTGGACTTGTCTATATTTAACCCCAAAATGGGCTGAAACAACCCAGCTTTTTTTTAGAGTGTTTGATGTATAGAAATTTCAAAATAACAGTATATTTATTTGAAACAGAAATATTTTGTAACATTATAAATGTCTTTACTGTCGTGTTCAATTTAATGCATCCTTGCTGAATAAATGTTAACTTTACTGAACTTTTAATATATATATATATATAAATTATGGGCACATGAAAACGTGCATAATAGGAAGGACCCAGTTATGTTCATGTATCTCACCCAAATGCAGTAACCCTGCAGTATTTATTTTTCTTGGTCTCTTTGTGCCTTGAGTCTAAAACAGTGTGTCATTATAGTGCTGAAACTCCAAAACTCACAAACACAGTATAACCAGCAGAAACGTTCCACATATGCCAGAAGTGATGTATCCTGACTTCTCCTGAAGAGCATGCTGATGTGTGTATCAAGGCCTTGGCCTGAGTTTCCTCTGCTGGTGGCCTGAGCTCTCATCTGTCCACTGTTCCTCAGAGGCCATAAATCCTTCAGATGAGATGAAGTCCTCGCGTTCCCTTCGAAACTGCTGCGTGAAATCTGCATGGCCGTGTTTTGACAGGCCGTGGCTTTAAATCAATGTTTTATGACGGCCAGGGAAAACGTGTCCGTGTTCCCGCCGCTGATTTATGTTCATTGGAGTCTGGAGAATATGATAATTTGGCTTGAGCAGATGTATCGAGAGATACCAAAGGGCTTCTGTGCCAAACGCTCTCATGCGCTGCACAAATGGAGTCCACATGCTGGAGAAAGACCCTGACATCTCTGTTCATCTCCTCAACATCACGTGCCTCTTCTCCTGCCTAATGAATTACACCTATGTTCAATGATATATAAGGGAGGGATCAAGTCTCATAATTCATAATTCTGAGTCATGCAATCATAAAAGAGCTTAGAGTGGGTAGCCAACATCACTGCGCACACACAGACACACACACACACACACACACACACAGACACCAAAGCTGAAATGAACTTGATGCCATTGATTTTTTCTGTTTTCCGAGCAGGATGAGAGAATGGAATTTGGTTTCCTCTATGACTGCAAATTTATTTGACTTTTTCTCCTTCTACAAAGCCAACAGTGTCATTGTTTATACGTGGACTGTTATATTTGACTTATTATAAAAATGACCAGTGTTGGGGAAAGTACTTTTAAAAGTATTACGTTACTCCTATATGGGAGTAACTCTCTCAGTTACTTTTCATGATAATGTGTTACATGACATTCTTTCGCATTACTTTTTCTCACCTGGGATGGGCTTGCTTGCTTGTTTTTTAATAACAACAACAAAAAAGTTATATTATGGCAAATGTAAAAGCCCTTTCACATCAAAAGTGAAATGAATAAGTCTGAAGTTGAAGGAAAAGCAAATTCAAGGCTCAACAAACCTTTCAGCTCTTCTGAATCGTTCTGAAAGTTCAACACTCGTATTTCTGCAATGCAAACAAAAAAATGAAACGTGATGTGATGTTTATCTAAAGCCATTTTGCTTATTCGTATAGGTTGAATTGGATCATGGAAGGTCAGCAGGAAAGACATTGGTTAGTAAAGTGAGATTAAATGCATAAAGTATATTAGTTTTATAACATTATTTAATTAGCCTATTATTCATTATATTATTTATAATATTATTTGGATTGTGTAGTTTTTATTCATTCTCAGGAATAAATCTGTTTTTGTGCAAGTGAGACGAGTAAATTTTCACTTTTCTAAGTGATCTGATTTACAATGTTTGCTTCAATCAAATTTATTTTATTTTTTTAAGATTCCAATAAACTTACATTGAAGGTTGAACCCAAGAAGCATCTGGAGACCAGAAGATCACAGAGACTTGAGGAGGGACTCTTTATTAGCAACACAGAACGCTTTAACTACAACATAACATACTGGAAAACACACAGATCACCTTTGCAACAACAGAAAAACATGTGGTGACAAGCTTTAAATAAATACTGTTCTTTTGAACTTTCTATTTATCAAAGAATCCTGAAAAAAAAAATGTATCACAGCTTTCACAAAAATATGAAGCAGCACTGTTTTCAACATTGATAATAATCAGAAATGTCTCTTGCACCAAATCAGTATTAGAATGAAATCTGAAGGATCATGTGACTCTGAATTGATCACAGGAATAAATTACATTTTATGCGTTGGTGAGCAGAAGAGACACCAAACCCTACTGACACCAAACTTTTGAGTGTAGTGGGGTTTTTTTATGTGTGTGTGTGTGTGTGTGTGCACTATTCTCCTAAATGTTTACATGTACGCCTCACAGGTACTGGAGGTCATGATGTGGACACTGGACAGGCGATGGTGGTCTGACAGCGGATACTCAAACCAAACTGGCACTAACTCACTCCTATAGAGAGCCAGAGCGTCGTCCAGGACAGGCATGAGAGCTGAGCAGGAAGCCAACAAAACTAAACAGTGCTTTGGGTCATATAAGCTAGCAGATGTTCAATGGCAGACTACAGTCCAAAACATGTTGATCTGCACATTTCTACATTTATGTTTTAATACAACGTATATATTAATGATTTGCCTTTAACAACATTTTCGTGCACTGCAGCATCTTGCTCATTATAGAGGTGGACTTACGCACACATATAGAGGCTAACTGGGAATTTTGAATGAGACCTATAATTATTTTCCGAAGATGTTTCAATGACGAAATGAGTCAGATGTATCATTTTTCCTATGATTTTCTGGCCAGCGACGCATTAGCTAATCTGTTATCTAAAGGGGTCTGTATTCTCAGAGCAGACTTTCCATCCTTTTTCACTTGATTTCCAGAAGTATCTAAACATCCCTGCGTAGACTTTAAACATAGTGTGGTTGAGGCATTTACCAAACTCTCTTTCATCCCACATGTCTTCCCACACTGTCCAGTGCACAGAGCCACAGCATGGAAAAAGATTTGAGGAGGCCCACCCATGTCTTACCTCACGCCCTTTGGCCCCGATCCTGCGAGATGAGTTTTCCTCACTCGTAAACGCAGCAGTTCGGGTGAAACTGGGTCTTCATTCTGATCCTGCCCTGAGAGGCAAGGACAAGGAAAGGCACAATACTCAGACCGTTTTCACCAGCGGTTTTATAGCGCATATAAACTGTTTTGAGCATTTATTCCCCTGAATTCCTAAAAGTTCATTCAAAATTCAATCTTCAATTCATTCTGAATTCAAAAAAGAGAAAATAACATTATAAAACACTGACTGACAAAACAACCATTTCTAACTTACATTAAAAAAAAAAATATCAAAAAAAATATTTTTTTTTCATACATAAAAAAAAATCAAAAATGCTGCCTTGGGAAGAAACTGAAAAAGTTGAAGCATTAAACCTAAACTGGAAACTGAAATAAAACTTAAACTGAAATAAAAAGAAATGATAGGCTATAAATAAATAAATAGGCTAATCAAATTAAAAAAAATTTTTTTAAAAAGTCAAAAGCACACAACAAATACACAATTTTTTTAATTGAAATTAAAATGAAAAATGAAAATATAAAGAAGTAAATTAAATGGGACATGATGATGTAAAAAATATTAGATGGGAGGAAATAATATGATTGTCCCTGAAAGAGACATCGCGGTCAAAATAACAGTGTGGAGCAATTGTGCCATTTTTAAAGCAAAATAATAATAATAATAATTAACCAGTTCTGATTTAGGTTATGGAATTTTGCCCAGAGAGTTTGGAAAAATATTAAATTATTGTATTAAGGAGAACTATTGGGTTCAATTAGTGTGCTATAGTGCTTTCGTTGTGTAGTTTCCAACTATAGCCATAATCTGAAGCCTATAAAAAAAGCATTATGAGGAAAACCATTACCACAGCAAACAAATTTAAAACAGAGCTTCGCTGCAATCTAATTCAGAATGTAACATTAACTGCTCCTGTCTTTTATGTATAATCATAAAAATGCAAAATAATATGAAAGCGTGATGTCAAACCTTTAGTGCTGATTTTGTCCTGCGTGCATGATTTACAAATCTGATGGAGTTGTCATGCGAAATGCCTGTTTTGCATTTAAATATAGGCTATTTTCTTTATTCATTTTCTAATGGCTTTGTTTATTTTCCTTATTTCTAAAAATCCTTTTACAATAATAATAATAATAACAATAAAACAACATGTTTATCACAGAACAAACACTGTGCAGATTAATTTGCTACAGGCTTCATTTGTCAACTAATAAAGGACCTTTACGGTGGAGTTTTCCAGCAATTTCTGAAAAACATGTGACTGGAGTTGATGGAAAGATACAAGGTGAGCCTCAGTTTTACGGATTGGACTGAACACCTAATTTGAGTCGGAATTGATTTTTTAATTGAAATATAACGGTTGTTACTTTCTGAGGGCTTGTAATAGCCTACTTTAGGAACGACAGTTTCTCATGAATTATGTACGGGCTCTTGATAGAAATGGTTGATGGGTGAAAAGTTTGTCTGATATCATGTCAATATTCACAATCGCTATTAACAATAATATATACATTTGATGGCCTGTTTATTGATTATAATCGTGTTAAACGAAGTTTGGGCTGTAGACTGCGGTATCGTTCATTAACACTACGTGTCGCTGTAGCGTTTGTGATGTGGCTACTGGTATGTTATTCTTTCATTTAATAATATGCTGTATACTTTCATTTTATATCTTTTATATATCAATATTTATGCCTTGATATGCCTCAAAGCTGTTCCTCAATACGTTGTCGTTTTAATTGCTGTTTCTCTGTAGATAATTCCTATATTTTTTAGTGAGGCAGAATTAATGGGATAGAAAGATTTAATACAATGCTTTTTCCCTTATTATTTTTAGGCTATAATTTCAGTTTTGTCCATATTATATCAATGGAAATACTGGGAGAGTAGCCTAGATGTTTTTGGTTTGTTTGTTTGGTTTAGTGATTGATGTGCTTTAGAATTTTTATTTATTTATTATTGTGCAAAAGTTCGTGAAAGAGTGGTTGAAGGCGTGATGACGCAACCGGAAGCACTGTGTACCCAGATACAGTGCGGTTTGTTGCTTTTCATTGTAACCATAAGACCATCTCTGTAATAACAAAGTAGCCTACTTTTAATTGGTGGTCTTTTTGCATTGTATTTCTTTACTAAGCCTATATAATCAGTGTGTTATCCGTTTTGTTACACTATTGTTTCTCGCATACGCATTAATGCACTTCATGTTCGTACCTTTCCTGTGAGATGTGTTCTCCCGACTCGGGTTTCTTCTCGAGCTGTTGTACCGTCAATATACTCATGTTTATCCTCAGATCGTATAAATCTTTCGCCTTAGATTTCGACTAAGATTTCCGTGGGGATACTCACAATGAGTATTAATAATTTTTTAGATGTCCTGCTTAATTGCGGGGCTTTTTAATAATGTTTAAAGTCGTTTATAAGTTATTCATATGTGAAGTGGAATAGGCTGTTTTAAGTTCTGTTGATGGTATATTATAAATGTCAGATACATTTTTTCAATTCATTTTTTATCAGATTCGGTACATTTCGGCAAAAAAAAGTATAAGGCTGCGTACTTTTTATGTCAGCTGAGTATTGTTAAATAAAACAGAAAAAACTAAAAAGGTTATTTCTCCCCGTCGGGGAATCGAACCCCGGTCTTCCGCGTGACAGGCGGAGATACTGTCCACTATACTAACGAGGAGAGGAATGTAAACCTTAAGCTGGATATCGTACTTAGTTCTATCAGGTATAGAAATGCGGAAATGTCAAATTAAAAGTCCTACATTCCGCCAGGACAATCAGTCCTCTCCTCGTTAGTATAGTGGACAGTATCTCCGCCTGTCACGCGGAAGACCGGGGTTCGATTCCCCGACGGGGAGAAATATCACTTTTTATTTCTTAGTCAATTTGATTTCAAGCTTAAAAATACCAAAGTGGGCCGGTTAAAAGTACCCAAAGAAATTCCGATAAATTATACATTTCTATCAAAAGTTTGGTTTACTGTAATTTTAATTTAATTAATTTAATTTACCTAGCAGAATCATATTTGTTGTTATTTAAATATTAAACTTTACAAACAATTCAAAACTATTTAACAACACGATTGACGATGATGAATTACAACAATATTTCCCCCCCAAAATAGTAAAGAATTCATCATAATGTGCCTGCTTTGCTTAAAACACGTAAGCCACGTAATTTTTCAGTAAGTATGTGTTGTAACAAAACAATTTTGTGAACTTTTTGGTTAACCATATGCGATCGTAAAGCGTTTCTCCTCGATTTCCTCAGCGAATGACTGACAGATAAGACTGTGCTATTTAAATGACCCGCCACGGAAAACTCGAAACAGCGCCATGAAATCTACATGTGGTAAATAATATATTGCATCCGTAATGTTAAGCAGCACTAGCCTACCATAGAGAATAAATGGGGAAAGTTAAGGGACTTTTTTTAAATTTCAATTTGATCTCAAACTTATACATACTCATACAGACGAGTGGACCAGTTAAACGTTTCGACATATTTGTGATTATGTATGTCACGATCATAAAACCAGTTCTAAATATTGTTTTTTTTTGTTAACAAATATAAATTGCACTTTGCAACTTTGCAACTAAACAAAGTTTATTTTATTTTTTTCTTTATGTATTTATTCTTAAATTGATTAGTGGACCCAGTCATGAAGGCAGCCAGCAAGTGTCCAGCATACATGCTGTAAATTTATTTGCATATTTTATTATTTCATAGTTTTAATTATTTGACTATAAATTAATAGCAATGATTGAAAATGCTAAAGGTTTTATTGCATATTCTTTTTTATTGCATGTTGTATTTGCTTGTTATATTTCCTTTATTTCATTTAGCAGACATTCTATCCATAGGTCATAGTTCAATGCCTTTACTGTTTTTTGAAAATTTAAAGCCTTCTTTCTACCATGCCAGCAAATATAGACGTACATTATGTTTACAAGTAAAGCCAAAGCCGCTTTAAGGCAATAATATGCCATAAGAAGACTACCTATGGTAAAGCGACCTGATTCCGTGAGCGATGACGAAACCGGAAGTAAACATCTTACCCACAATGCAATGGAGTACTATACATTTCATTAAGTATTTTTTTATTTCATTAACCCCTACTCTCTTGTTTGTTTTACAAGTTAGTTGCATACTCGTTTTAACATTGTAATACGTTGTAATATAGCATAATATTTGCAATATTTATGTCCGTCATATTGTCACCGTTCGTGTGAAACGTGTTTCTGTCAGTCGGTTTCCTGCTGGTGCCGCACTTACCCTCAGTACACTCATGTTTCTCTTCAGATCGCATAAATCTTTCGCCTTTTACTAAAGATTTCCGTGGGGAGGAACACAATGAGTATAAATTAATTTTTTGATGCCCTGCCTAACGGCGGGGCTTCCTGATCCTGTTGAAAATAAGATAATATGCAACATGTATCACAATGACGATTAAATTATGGCGTATATATATCTTGGCTGCGTTGTAATCGTATGTGGAGTATTTAATTAAAGAATAGGATGATGAAATAATAATTAAAAAATTTAATGTCTTGAAATCGTATGTTTAAAGTGTTCGAGCGGCGCGATGCGTGGGGTTTCGCTTGTTTGGAAGCGTGATTGTACTGAAAAGTACAAGTCCTATTTCGTTTCAGGATTGCACTTTCGTCTAGGGTGTAAAGTGGACACGATATTTTAGGCTGGTGAAATAATCCTTCCGATTGCGAAACATAGTGTGCTCTTTTTGTCTCAACACACAATATAGAAACAATAAGTTATGCTGTGCTCATGAAGTTCTGTCCATCACTTGCCCAAAAGTGCTCGTCACTTTCAGTTTGGTGTTTTCGTGTTAGGTTCCAGATGAATTAGAATTTAGAAGAGAACTTTTCCTTTGTGTTCCACTCACTGGTGGAAGAAGACAACGCCCTCTGTTGGTCTGTGTCAGTTCAACAGGGACCATAAAGTGTGTGGTTATTATTATTATTTATTATTATAATTATTTTTAATGTTCACGTTTAAAATAAAAAAGAGCAGACCGCATGAGTCACTTCATTATCTTATAGAAAAGGTTCTAACTATCCATCTCGCAACAAATTATCTATGTTAAATGTTGAACCAGGTCCGTCACCGTTCTCCTGAAGTGTGTTCAATACATTAGGGTACGTGCTGGTTCAGTGAGGAAAGTAGTACACTCATGTTTCTCTTCAGATCGCATAAATCTTTCGCCTTTTACTAAAGATTTCCGTGGGGAGGAACGTAATGAGTATAATATAATTTTTTGATGCCCTGCCAAACGGCGGGGCTTCCTTTCAGTGTGTAATGTTAGATCATATGGGAAAGTGTATATGAATTGTACCGTTAATTACGTGTACCAATTTTAATGTAATGGTGAGCTTAATTTATGTAATGCGATCGGGTCCAATAGTCTTTAAACGAAACGCGTGAATTTTGACCGCATCAACACGCATGGTTTGTTCGCGTTAACGCGTCAAAAAGCACAGTAGCCAATGAAATTGCTGTATTTGAGACTATATTTGCATATGGGACGCGATGGTGCGTATGTCTCTGATTGCATATACTTAAACAAACATCAGAAGTCATGTTTATTCATGAAGGATGTCGTAATGGTACACGTATGCAAACATCAGACGTTATAATTGTTCATGAGGAATAATGCATTAGGCTTGTTTGAGATGCGCCTTGCCTCGCCTCTACATATAGTCGAGAGTAGGCGGCGGCAGTGAGGGGAGGAGTGAAAAAAGCGCAGGCAAGCCGGACAGTTCTCGCTTCTCGCAGTGGATCTGACACCTGCGAGATCAATGATGGATATCGCGGGATTCACGCTCGTGCACAGTGTTGCTAAAAAACTGGATGTAATTTAAGTTCTGTTGCTTTTATATGAAAATAAATATAATGAACAAGACACCCAAAGTACTTGTTATTTAATTTCCATTCCAAATAAGTGTTTATCAATCATTTTTTCTTTAATACAGACATAGGCTATGTGAAGAGTTGAGATGCAAAAGCGTCAAATGCCATCTGAAATTTTCTTCTACAATGATCATTTTTATCAAGCTCGTATATTTAAGTTCAGTAATTTCACTTAAATGACAATTAACAGGTAATTTTCATTGACATTTAATTTAAATTAATTAACTAAAATATACGAGCTTGTTAAAAATGATCATTCTAGAAGAAATTTTCAGAGGGCACTTAGGGGCTTTTGCATCTGAACTCTTCATATATATAATAAAATGACATTGCATAACCTAGTTATGGCGTGCACCTGAGACCCGCAGAGACAGCTGCTGTCAAACTAGCTAAAATGGAGTGACGCAAGTAGCTTTGCAACGGAGCGGCCATTTGAAGTCGAGAACTTTTCTCCCCCACCTTCACCTGAAGTGGAGGAGGGTGAATTGTCTGTGGACACCAGCTCAAACTGCGGTCTTGACTCCCGCATCGCGATCGGCATCCGATTATTCTTATATTCAGTCATTTTGAGGTAAATTTTTCCAGGATTATTATTACTATTACGTTCATTATATTTTGCTGCTATGTGAAAAAAATAATCAGCAAATCGCGCCGGCGCGTTTGTCGACACCAGAGGATTAACTTTAGCCTAATAAGAAGGAACATAAATTGTGATTAAAAATATATGCTCACTCACATCATGACGCCGCTGCGGTGGTGGAGTTCATGCAGGAACAGCAGCGTTTGGCAGCGCGAGCTGTGTGGAGAAGCCCATTTCCACATCCATTGCGTTGAAGAAGCAATCCCACGTAAAATGCAGGTTGCACACTGGAGCGATAGGCGAGATTAACTACATAGGCTACACGAAATAATCTAAATAACTATATAAATGCTATGCTAACTATATGCTAATATATTTCTATCCGTTTTCAATACTCGTAATTCCAACCCCTGACTCGCTACAGTAGTTTTGACGGAACCAGATGCTTTTATACCAGGGGCTGCCAAGGGCGTGGTGAACTCGCACCAAGGGCGTGACAGAGTGACGTCAGAGAGTACCCCTACTGCAGGAGCTTTCTGTTTAACCTGAAGAGGGCAGCACTCAGACGTTTTTACACCATATATTTGAAAAGTAAAACACTTTATACCCAAATGTCAAAAAAATGTACTCGAATCAATGAACAGCATTTATGAAGCTCCATTCTTACAGACAAGTAACTAAAAAAAGTTGTTTTAGTGTTTAGTTACTCTTTAAGCTGTGTCGTCAGCAAGTCGTTTCCCATCATGCTTTTGATCAGCGCAGTCGGTGGAGGGCAACTGCGCGCGACTGCAGAATCCGACACGTGCGCCTTGCGCTCGCGAGTGCTTTTTGATACACGTCAGCATGACATCAGAGCAAGGCGGACCGCACTCGGACACATTTCTAACCAGCATGCATTGCACGCTGATCCCCGGTGATCGGTTCTGCGCAGATTTTGCTCATCTCAAACAAGCCTATTGGTACGTTGTGTGATGTCAGCCTTATGTCATGCCCTTTTAAGTTGTCCTACGTTCTTTCTCAGTATGAAACGCGATCAGATATCAGGTTTATTTACCATTAAAATGATTGATTAAATACGGCAATTTAGGTAAATAAACTGTATTAATATAATGATATCTATATTTTAAACATAATTCATTGATAAGAGTTCTGGGGGAAACAGGAAATGTTTAAAGGTTAAATATTAACCCTCTACAGCACAGCATCGCCCTCAGGCAACAGAAAGTTTTCTTAAGCCCTACAGTATGTTCAATACCTTTTTCTTTAAATGATTGCAACCAATTAGAATGTTTGAAAAAGTACAATAAGGTTTGGGAGTCACTATCAAGCACCATTTGAAGGTGGGACATCCTTTTCTGACACATGCATGTGTCACAGGAGCATATGTGAGAAGAAAGCAAGATTGTTTGTTTTAGTAATCTTATTTAAATTGACACGAACTGTGTATAAAAAATATTTGTGTGTGTATGAAGGTGTAGAGAAGCCATTTGGCAGGTTTTATGAAGTTTTTTTTTATTTTACATGTTCACAAAATTAGTTTTTCTTTTTGTTGCCTCAGGGAAACATTGTGCGATAAGGTGTGCTTTTCAATGATGTATTGGACAATACCTCACAATGGGAAATAATGTTACAAGAATGGAAGCTGCAGGGTTCCTGGGTGCACAGGAACACCCAAAGTCACCAAAGTGTCCAATGTGCAGCATCTACCTGGATGATGCGATGGCAGCCATATTGTGCCAGAACACCCACCACACACCAGCTTACTGATGACTCGCAGTCTCCGCTCTACTTCATCCCACAGCTGTTCTAGCAGGTTGAGGTCAGGACAGGTGCAACAGAAACGGCCATCTACAAACTGTTCCCACAAAGTTGAAAGCATGAAATTTTCCAAAATGGCTTTAATAATAAAAATATTAATTAAATGTATAATAATAGTAAAAATATCTTTCTTTCTCAAAACTGAGTTTTGATTTCTAAGTGATCCATTTATGTACAAGTGTTTTCCCACATGATTATTGGCTGTAGGTCATCAGTAAATGAATGTGGCATTTAAATGGCAGTGTTTTCCAAATGAAACATTAGAGCTGTTAGTTTTGAATGATGTATGTAATGTAGAGAAATGTTTAGAGTTTTGCGAAAAGTTTGTTTTTCAAGTGCAAAGCATATAATGTCCTTGTATTTTTGCAGACTTGGTCTAAAGATTGGGTACATGAGTGAATGGTTTCACCAAGTGTGTCACGATACACACACGGGAAACAGTAGATCCAATTGCAGTATTTATTGGGTAATCTGTAAAACGTATCCAGTCCAGGCAAGGGTCAAATTCCATACAAGTCAGTCCAAGAATGAAACAAGAAACAAGCAGACAGACCTTCAGAAGTGTGGTGACAAATAACAACGACTCCGTGACAAACTCTGAAACAAACAGGGTATATATACACACACACAGATACTAACAAGGTGATGAGAAACAGCTGTGTGCAATGATCAGTTCATGATAGGCAAAGGGTTATGGGAAATGCAGTTCATGATAAGGGTGACGATCAGGGAAAGAAACCTCGTGAAAACCCAAGGAACACAAACCAGACACTGTGACAAAGTGAGCCTTAAATTCCACTTCGGGTGTCTTAGCAATTTGAAAAAAACGTAAAACAAACTGACAGAGGTCGCGTATGGAATGAACCAAGAAAATCTTAAAATTGCATGGAACTGAGAAGCATGAATGGAAGCAACAAAAAAGACTGCAATAAAAAAACAAAAACAATAGAAAATTATTTTAATGCAAGCAAAAAACACATCAGCTTTGGAATAAAAGAAAAGAAATCTGTTTGTTAGTAATCTGTACTTCATCTGTGTTTTTAAAACATGATTAAGGCCTACTCCGGTCTTAATATAAACCCTGTCTGGGAAACCGCCCCTAAAGGTTTAACAAAGTTATTCTTGCCACTATAACTTATGGATTTCTAAAGACAAGTTTATGGGTAAATAACATATTAATAATAAAAGTATAATGAATATCAAAACACATGTTAAATATAATGTAGTAATTTTATTATAGCACTCATCTGCCTGCAGCCGCCAAGATGATGTTCCTGGAAAGAATACAGACAGAACAGCATAAAAAAACTATACAACCAACTAAACACCAAATTACAAAACATCATTAGGCTATGTGAAAGAGAATAAATGTGTGTGTGTTTATTTAGTTATAAATATGTGCTGTGTAAGTTAGCCTATAATACTTTTGGAAATTATAACTTAAAACGAAAACAAATAATAACCCATATACATTATAATAATTGCATTATATGGATAATTAGCACTTGACTTAATATAAATTGTAACATTACTTTACTCTAGCACGTAAAGCAATGCCACAATAAACTAAAGGATTAATATTTAGGTACATATAAAGGTAAGTCTGCTTTTTTAAAATATTACACTTCAATACGTACAGAATTTGCTTGTTAAGAAACACGTTCAAATTCGTCGTCTGAACATGGTAAAACTGCGTCTTTAGACTCACTAAAGTAACGCGACGACAACTGACGCCTTAACACGACCAAAATGAGCGTGTCTACGCGTTCAATAGAAACACGTAAAAAATTGCCGCGTTAACGCGGACAAACAGTGCGTGTTGACGCGGTCAAATTTCATGCGTTTCGTTTAAAGACTATTGGCCCTGATCGCGTTCCATATTGATTTAATATCTTGCAATATTACATCAAAATGACATTTAAAGGAACATGCCACCGTTTTTTTAAATGGGTATTATTCACCGTCTACCCTACCCAGGGCCGGATTTACCACCGGGACGATTGGGCCGGTGCCCGGGGGCCTCCGACCTCTAGGGGGCCTCCAAGACCCCACTAACTGTGTGGCCTCATCCTTTTTAAAAAAAAAAAGTATTATTAAATTAAAATTCATTGATTCGTGTGTGATTGTGTGTATGTGTGTTAACAACAATTTATTTACACACAAAAAAGTATCATGATCAGTTTTTCGGCTGTGTCGGATCACGAGTCAGCTTACCGCGGAAACTGTTGATAGCGGCAAAACACAGTCCCTCCAGAAAAACGCGATTATGCGATTGCATGATTTAGTGCATAATCAGCCAAAGTCCGCATATTCATGCGGGGGCGCATTTTTTCAAATACGCCGCACTTTCGCCGCATAAATTGCCGATTTCCTTATAAAATATGCGGGGTTTGCATGATTTCATAATCCTCGCATTTTCGTTGCTAAAAAGTCACATATAGCTTAGCAGAAAGTTGAAAAATGTTGCGTTTGCTTCACACAAGAGCAGCCATTTCCCCCTGTTTCCATGGGAACGTTATGAAGTGACGCAATTACGCCACGGGATAGCTCACAGCTGAAGTTATTGCAGAGGCCAGACTCACGGAGGCGATTGACATCTCACAACTCGCTCTTTATTCCCAAATCGAACTCGCAGGGGCGCGGCTAGAAATGTTGGGCCCTATGAAAGAATATGAGGTTGGGCCCCCTACCCCACCCATTCCATTAGTAAAATCGATCTCTGGGGGCTCCAAAAGTGTGTGGGCCCTTAGAATCGTCCTAACTTTTCCCCCCTTAGCGGCACCCCTGCGAACTCGTATAACTGTCTGTTCTATGGTCACATCGTTACTTAATAAACAAAATAAGATAAAAGAAGTAGCATCAAACAAAAATTACCCGCACACATGGGGTGTTCGAGGCGCACATAATATAACACTGCAGACAGTTCAACAGGGAGCGCACAGCTCTTAAAGGGGCCACACCTTATTTACACTCGTTACAGTCTGAAATAAAACAAGATGAGAAATTAAATATTCCAGCACTTATGATGTAGTATGCTTGCTTATCATCGGAAGTAATAAGAAATGACTCTTTACATTAAGGAAGTGGCCTAGTGAGAACAGGGTGTTGGGGGAATCACTTTTTTTCTCTTTTTCATCAAACTGCAGTTTTTGCAAGTTCCCGCAATTTTTGTAAGTTCCCGCAATTTCATCGAATAAAATTGCATAAATATCCCGCATATTCCATCGCAGTTTTAAAGAAAATGATCCGCATAATCAAGGATTTTTGCCCGCAACAATCACAAAAAAAATCTTTTTCTGGAGGGACTGAAAACAGGCGGTAGAAGATAGTGTGAAAAACAGAGAGTTGAGGACACCGAAAAAACAAACAACATGGATTAAAAACGGTGGAGCAGCGGAGCCACAAAAAGCTAAAGCTAAAAGGGAGAAGGACAGCATAGAAGATTTAATTAGGAGTAATATTCCAACCATCTCTACTTTTTTCAAAAGTCGGCTCGATGAAGTAAAGAGCCTGGCGGCGCCGGGGCCTGTGGTGCAAAGAGGAGTTTAGCACAACATCCAGCCTTGCTATTAACCTGAGCATCAGCACCAGCACTGTGTTGACGTGCATTACCAGTTTGACAGCCTCAAAATGTAGGCCTATCTATTACCTTTTCTATTACCTTTTCCCCTTATTAAAAACCCTGATTATTAGATGCCCGGATCCAGGGAATTGGTTGGTGAAACATTGATTAAAATTAAGATATAATTAATACAAAACGAAATTCACTTTAAAGAAAGGCTTTGTGCTTTCTGTTTGAGGTCTTTGTGAAAACGTTTTAAAGTCTTTTACTTTTAGTGCCGCTTTAAGAGCGGTCACGTCCGTAACGGATAACTATCACGTCCGTAACATTGTTTTTTCCTCATAAATGGGAACACGAAAAATAAAATAAAATGAATATTTTATTCTGTGGAGAGACAACCCTAATTCCTCCAGTGAGTAGTAGGCTATTACTGTTGGTTTGCGCAGTGTAATTCACAGAATTGATTGCTCTGCACTCACTTGATAATTGCACTATAGGCTATATAGGCCTATATTATTATTATTTTTAAATCCAGAAACATGTAGCCTAACAAAACAAACAGATTTGTAGTTACTTATGAGTCCTCAGCCTCACTAAAATAATATATATATATATATCGACCGATGTATCAGATTTTTAAATCACGTCGGAGGTAAATATAAGTATATGTAGGCCTATAAATGAAGTGGCAATTAATTCATCTAGGGTGTAAAGTGGACACGATATTTTAGGCTGGTGAAATAATCCCTCCGATAGCGAAACATATTGTGCTCTTTTTGACGTTTTTGTCTCAACACACAAAATAGAAACAATAAGTTATGCTGTGCTCATGAAGTTCTGTCCATCACTTGCCCCAAAGTGCTCGTCACTTTCAGTTTGGTGTTTTCGTGTTAGGTTCCAGATGAATTAGAATTTAGAAGAGAACTTTTCCTTTGTGTTCCACTCACTGGTGGAAGAAGACAACGCCCTCTGTTGGTCTGTGTCAGTTCAACAGGGATCATAAAGTGTGTGGTTATTATTATTATTTATTATTATTATTATTATTATTATTAATGTTCACGTTTAAAATAAAAAAGAGTAGACAGCATGAGTCACTTCATTATCTTATAGAAAAGGTTCTAACTATCCATCTCGTAACAAATTATCTATGTTAAATGTTGAACCAGGTCCGTCACCGTTCTCCTGAAGTGTGTTCAATACGCTAGGTTGCGTGCTGGTTCAGTGAGGAATCTAGTACACTCATGTTTCTCTTCAGATCGCATAAATCTTTCGCCTTTTACTAAAGATTTCCGTGGGGAGGAACACAATGAGTATAAACTAATTTTTGATGCCCTGCCAAACGGCGGGGTTTCTTTACAGTGTGTAATATTAGATCATATGGGAAACTGTACATTAATTGTACCGTTAACTACGTGTACCAATATTAATGTAATGGTGTGCTAGATTTATGTAATGCGATCGGGTCCAATAGTCTTTAAACGAAACGCGTGAATTTTGACCGCATCAACACGCAGTGATTGTTCGCGTTAACGCGTCAAAAAGCACAGTAACCAATGAAATTGCTGTATTTGAGACTATATTTGCATATGTGACGCGATGGTGCGTATGTCTCTGATTGCATATACTTAAACAAACATCAGAAGTCATGTTTATTCATGAAGGATGTCGTAATGGTACACGTATGTAAACATCAGACGTTATAATTGTTCATGAGGAATAATGCATTAGGCTTGTTTGAGATGCGCCTTGCCTCGCCTTACATATAGGCGAGAGTAGGCGGCGGCAGTGAGGGGAGGAGTGAAAAAAGCGCAGGCAAGCCGGACAGTTCTCGCTTCTCGCAGTGGATCTGACACCTGCGAGATCAATGATGGATATCGCGGGATTCACGCTCGTGCACAGTGTTGCTAAAAAACTGGATGTAATTTAAGTTCTGTTGCTTTTATATGAAAATAAATATAATGAACAAGACACCCAAAGTACTTGTTATTTAATTTCCATTCCAAATAAGTGTTTATCAATCATTTTTTCTTTAATACAGACATAGGCTATGTGTGTGTACGCATATATATATATATATATATATATATATATATATATATATATATATATATGAAGAGTTCAGATGCAAAAGCCTCAAATGCCATCTGAAATTTTCTTCTACAATGATCATTTTTATCAAGCTCGTATATTTAAGTTCAGTAATTTCACTTAAATGACAATTAACAGGTAATTTTCATTGACATTTAATTTAAATTAATTAACTAAAATATACGAGCTTGTTAAAAATGATCATTCTAGAAGAAATTTTCAGAGGGCACTTAGGGGCTTTTGCATCTGAACTCTTCATATATATAATAAAATGACATTGCATAACCTAGTTATGGCGTGCACCTGAGACCCGAAGAGACAGCTGCTGTCAAACTAGCTAAAATGGAGTGACGCAAGTAGCTTTGCAACAGAGCGGTCATTTGAAGTCGAGAACTTTTCTCCCCCACCTTCACCTGAAGTGGAGGAGGGTGAATTGTCTGTGGACACCAGCTCAATCTGCGGTCTTGACTCCCGCATCGCGATCGGCATCCGATTATTCTTATATTCAGTCATTTTGAGGTAAATTTTTCCAGGATTATTATTACTATTACGTTCATTATATTTTGCTGCTATGTGAAAAAAATAATCAGCAAATCGCGCCGGCGCGTTTGTCGACACCAGAGGATTAACTTTAGCCTAATAAGAAGGAACATAAATTGTGATTAAAAATATATGCTCACTCACATCATGACGCCGCTGCGGTGGTGGAGTTCATGCAGGAACAGCAGCGTTTGGCAGCGCGAGCTGTGTGGAGAAGCCCATTTCCACATCCATTGCGTTGGAGAAGCAATCCCACGTAAAATGCAGGTTGCACACTGGAGCGATAGGCGAGATTAACTACATAGGCTACACGAAATAATCTAAATAACTATATAAATGCTATGCTAACTATATGCTAATATATATCTATCCGTTTTCAATACTCGTAATTCCAACCCCTGACTCGCTACAGTAGTTTTGACGGACCCAGATGCTTTTATACCAGGGGCTGCCAAGGGCGTGGTGAACTCGCACCAAGGGCGTGACAGAGTGACGTCAGAGAGTACCCCTACGGCAGGAGCTTTCTGTTTAACCTGAAGAGGGCAGCACTCAGACGTTTTTACACCATATATTTGAAAAGTAAAACACTTTATACCCAAATGTCAAAAAAATGTACTCGAATCAATGAACAGCATTTATGAAGCTCCATTCTTACAGATAAGTAACTAAAAAAAGTTGTTTTAGTGTTTAGTTACTCTAAGCTGTGTCGTCAGCAAGTCGTTTCCCATCATGCTTTTGGTCAGCGCAGTCGGTGGAGGGCAACTGCGGCGCGCGACTGCAGAATCCGACACGTGCGCCTTGCGCTCGCGAGTGCTTTTTGATACACGTCAGCATGACATCAGAGCAAGGCGGACCGCACTCGGACACATTTCTAACCAGCATGCATTGCACGCTGATCCCCGGTGATCGGTTCTGCGCAGATTTTGCTCATCTCAAACAAGCCTATTGGTACGTTGTGTGATGTCAGCCTTATGTCATGCCCTTTTAAGTTGTCCTACGTTCTTTCTCAGTATGAAACGCGATCAGATATCAGGTTTATTTACCATTAAAATGATTGATTAAATACGGCAATTTAGGTAAATAAACTGTATTAATATAATGATATCTATATTTTAAACATAATTCATTGATAAGAGTTCTGGGGGGGAACAGGAAATGTTTAAAGGTTAAATATTAACCCTCTACAGCACAGCATCGCCCTCAGGCAACAGAAAGTTTTCTTAAGCCCTACAGTATGTTCAATACATTTTTCTTTAAATGATTGCAACCAATTAGAATGTTTGAAAAAGTACAATAAGGTTTGGGAGTCACTATCAAGCACCATTTGAAGGTGGGACATCCTTTTCTGACACATGGTCACAGGAGCATATGGGAGAAGAAAGCAAGATTGTTTGTTTTAGTAATCTTATTTAAATTGACACGAACTGTGTATAAAAATATTTGTGTGTGTATGAAGGTGTAGAGAAGCCATTTGGCAGGTTTTATGAAGTTTTTTTTTATTTTACATGTTCACAAAATTAGTTTTTCTTTTTGTTGCCTCAGGGAAACATTGTGCGATAAGGTGTGCTTTTCAATGATGTATTGGACAATACCTCACAATGGGAAATAATGTTACAAGAATGGAAGCTGCAGGGTTCCTGGGTGCACAGGAACACCCAAAGTCACCAAAGTGTCCAATGTGCAGCATCTACCTGGATGATGCGATGGCAGCCATATTGTGCCAGAACACCCACCACACACCAGCTTACTGATGACTCGCAGTCTCCGCTCTACTTCATCCCACAGCTGTTCTATCGGGTCGAGTCAGGACAGGTCAGGACAATATATAATAATAGTAAAAATATCTTTCTTTCTCAAAACTGAGTTTTGATTTCTAAGTGATCCATTTATGTACAAGTGTTTTCCCACATGATTATTGGCTGTAGGTCATCAGTAGATGAATGTGGCATTTAAATGGCAGTGTTTTCCAAATGAAACACAAGAGCTGTTAGTTTTGAATGATGTGTGTAATGTAGAGAAATGTTTAGAGTTTTGCGAAAAGTTTGTTTTTCAAGTGCAAAGCATATAATGTCCTTGTATTTTTGCAGACTTGGTCTAAAGATTGGGTACATGAGTGAATGGTTTCACCAAGTGTGTCACGATACACACACGGGAAACAGTAGATCCAATTGCAGTATTTAGTGCAGTTACAACAACCTTGAGCTGAACACGCTCAAAACAGTGGAGATGATCGTGGACTTCAGGAGGAACAGCTCAGAACTCCCCCCACTCACCATCATGAACAGCACTGTGGAAGCGGTGGAATCATGGTCACTACCTGTTTGAACGGTTACCGTCAAGACAGAGACTTAGATCACTGGCCACAAGAACATCTCGGCACAGGAACAGTTTCTTCCCACAGGCCATTTCCCTTCTGAACAGTTAACACTCCTCCCAAGGCATATGCCTGTAAGTGCAATACTCCCACTGTTTAGTGCAATATCCTACAACTCAGGTGATACTTATACTTATATTTAGATTTATTTATTATAATATTCAAAACACTGTAAATATGTTCATAATCTGGAAATGTCTATTCTGACTAAACCTAACTGTGATACTATTTATTCTCATATATTTACATTTTTATTCTTTATTCTTATAATTTGTAGTATTATGTTTCATGTTTCTTGTTGTATTTGTATAGTCCACTGGAAGCCTCAGCACCAAAACAAATTCCTTGTGTGTGCAAGCACACTTGGCAATAAAGCTCTTTCTGATTCTGATTTATTGGGTAATCTGTAAAACGTATCCAGTCCAGGCAAGGGTCAAATTCCATACAAGTCAGTCCAAGAATGAAACAAGAAACAAGCAGACAGACCTTCAGAAGTGTGGTGACAAATAACAACGACTCCGTGACAAACTCTGAAACAAACAGGGTATATATACACACACACAGATACTAACAAGGTGATGAGAAACAGCCTTGTGCAATGATCAGTTCATGATAGGCAAAGGGTTATGGGAAATGCAGTTCATGATAAGGGTGACGATCAGGGAAAGAAACCTCGTGAAAACCCAAGGAACACAAACCAGACACTGTGACAAAGTGAGCCTTAAATTCCACTTCGGGTGTCTTAGCAATTTGAAAAAAACGTAAAACAAACTGACAGAGGTCGCGTATGGAATGAACCAAGAAAATCTTAAAATTGCATGGAACTGAGAAGCATGAATGGAAGCAACAAAAAAGACTGCAATAAAAAAACAAAAACAATAGACAATTATTTTAATGCAAGCAAAAAACACATCAGCTTTGGAATAAAAGAAAAAAAAATCTGTTTGTTAGTGATCTGTACTTCATCTGTGTTTTTAAAACATGATTAAGTAGATTAAGGCCTACTCCTGTCTTAATATAAACCCTGTCTGGGAAACCGCCCCTAAAGGTTTAACAAATTTATTCTTGCCACTATAACTTATGGATTTCTAAAGACAAGTTTATGGGTAAATAACATATTAATAATAAAAGTATGATGAATATCAAAACACATGTTAAATATAATGTAGTAATTTTATTATAGCACTCATCCGCCTGCAGCCGCCAAGATGATGTTCCTGGAAAGAATACAGACAGAACAGCATAAAAAAACTATACAACCAACTAAACACCAAATTACAAAACATCATTAGGCTATGTGAAAGAGAATAAATGTGTGTGTGTTTATTTAGTTATAAATATGTGCTGTGTAAGTTAGCCTATAATACTTTTGGAAATTATAAACTAAAACGAAAACAAATAATAACCCATATACATTATAATAATTGCATTATATGGATAATTAGCACTTGACTTAATATAAATTGTAACATTACTTTACTCTAGCACAGTAGTCAGTAAAGCAATGCGACAATAAACTAAAGGATTAATATTTAGGTACATATAAAGGTAAGTCTGCTTTTTAAAAATATTACACTTCAATACGTACAGAATGTGCTTGTTAAGAAACACGTTCAAATTCGTCGTCTGAACATGGTAAAACTGCGTCTTTAGACGCACTAAAGTAACGCGACGACAACTGACGCCTTAACACGACCAAAATGAGCGTGTCTACGCGTTCAATAGAAACACGTAAAAAATTGCCGCGTTGACGCGGACAAACAGTGCGTGTTGACGCGGTCAAATTTCACGCGTTTCGTTTAAAGACTATTGGCCCCGATCGCGTTCCATATTGATTTAATATCTTGCAATATTACATCAAAATGACATTTAAAGGAACATGCCACCGTTTTTTTAAATGGGTATTATTCACCGTCTACCCTACCCAGGGCCGGATTTACCACCGGGACGATTGGGCCGGTGCCCGGGGGCCTCCGACCTCTAGGGGGCCTCCAAGACCCCACTAACTGTGTGGCCTCATCCTTTTAAAAAAAAAAAAAAAAATTGTTAAATTAAAATTCATTGATTCGTGTGTGATTGTGTGTATGTGTGTTAACAACAATTTATTTACACACAAAAAAGTATCATGATCCGTTTTTCATGATCAGGCTGTGTCGGATGACGAGTCAGCTTACCGCGGAAACTGTTGATAGCGGCAAAACACAGTCCCTCCAGAAAAACGTGATTATGCGATTGCATGTTTTAGTGCATAATCAGCCAAAGTCCGCATATTCATGCGGGGGCGCATTTTTTCAAATACGCCGCACTTTCGCCGCATAAATTGCCGATTTCCGTGTAAAATATGTGGGGTTTGCATGATTTCATAATCCTCGCATTTTCGTTGCTAAAAAGTCACATATATCTTAGCAGAAAGTTGAAAAATGTTGCGTTTGCTTCACACAAGAGCAGCCATTTCCCCCTGTTTCCATGGGAACGTTATGAAGTGACGCAATTACGCGACGGGATAGCTCACAGCTGAAGTTATTGCAGAGGCCAGACTCACGGAGGCGATTGACATCTCACAACTCCCTCTTTATTCCCAAATCGAACTCGCAGGGGCGCGGCTAGAAATGTTGGGCCCTATGAAAGAATATGAGGTTGGGCCCCCTACCCCACCCATTCCATTAGTAAAATCGATCTCTGGGGGCCCCAAAAGTGTGTGGGCCCTTAGAATCGTCCTAACTTTTCCCCCCTTAGCGGCACCCCTGCGAACTCGTATAACTGTCTGTTCTACGGTCACATCGTTACTTAATAAACAAAATAAGATAAAAGAAGTAGCATCAAACAAAAATTACCCGCACACATGGGGTGTTCGAGGCGTACATAATATAACACTGCAGACAGTTCAACAGGGAGCGCACAGCTCTTAAAGGGGCCACACCTTATTTACACTCGTTACAGTCTGAAATAAAACAAGATGAGAAATTAAATATTCCAGCACTTATGATGTAGTATGCTTGCTTATCATCGGAAGTAATAAGAAATGACTCTTTACATTAAGGAAGTGGCCTAGTGAGAACAGGGTGTTGGGGGAATCACTTTTTTTCTCTTTTTCATCAAACTGCAGTTTTTGCAAGTTCCCGCAATTTTTGTAAGTTCCCGCAATTTCATCGAATAAAATTGCATAAATATCCCGCATATTCCATCGCAGTTTTAAAGAAAATGATCCGCATAATCAAGGATTTTTGCCCTCAACAATCACAAAAAAACTCTTTTTCTGGAGGGACTGAAAACAGGCGGTAAGATAGTGTGAAAAACAGAGAGTTGAGGACACCGAAAAAACAAACAACATGGATTAAAAACGGTGGAGCAGCGGAGCCACAAAAAGCTAAAGCTAAAAGGGAGAAGGACAGCATAGAAGATTTAATTAGGAGTAATATTCCAACCATCTCTACTTTTTTCAAAAGTCGGCTCGATGAAGTAAAGAGCCTGGCGGCGCCGGCGCCTGTGGTGATGCAAAGAGGAGTTTAGCACAACATCCAGCCTTGCTATTAACCTGAGCATCAGCACCAGCACCAGTGTTGACGTGCATTACCAGTTTGACAGCCTCAAAATGTAGGCCTATTACCTTTTCTATTACCTTTTCCCCTTATTAAAAACCCTGATTATTAGATGCCCGGATCCAGGGAATTGGTTGGTGAAACATTGATTAAAATTAAGATGTAATTAATACAAAACGAAATTCACTTTAAAGAAAGGCTTTGTGCTTTCTGTTTGAGGTCTTTGTGAAAACGTTTTAAAGTCTTTTACTTTTAGTGCCGCTTTCAGAGCTGTCACGTCCGTAACGGATAACTATCACGTCCGTAACATTGTTTTTTCCTCATAAATGCGAACACGAAAAATAAAATAAAATGAATATTTTATTCTGTGGAGAGACAACCCTAATTCCTCCAGTGAGTAGTAGGCTATTACTGTTGGTTTGCGCAGTGTAATTCACAGAATTGATTGCTCTGCACTCACTTGATAATTGCACTATAGGCTATATAGGCCTATATTATTATTATTTTTAAATCCAGAAACATGTAGCCTAACAAAACAAACAGATTTGTAGTTACTTATGAGTCCTCAGCCTCACTAAAATAATATATATATATATATCGACCGATGTATCAGATTTTTAAATCACGTCGGAGGTAAGTATAAGTATATGTAGGCCTATATATGAAGTGGCAATTAATTCATCTAGGGTGTAAAGTGGACACGATATTTTAGGCTGGTGAAATAATCCCTCCGATAGCGAAACATATTGTGCTCTTTTTGACGTTTTTGTCTCAACACACAAAATAGAAACAATAAGTTATGCTGTGCTCATGAAGTTCTGTCCATCACTTGCCCCAAAGTGCTCGTCACTTTCAGTTTGGTGTTTTCGTGTTAGGTTCCAGATGAATTAGAATTTAGAAGAGAACTTTTCCTTTGTGTTCCACTCACTGGTGGAAGAAGACAACGCCCTCTGTTGGTCTGTGTCAGTTCAACAGGGATCATAAAGTGTGTGGTTATTATTATAATTTATTATTATTATTATTTTTAATGTTCACGTTTAAAATAAAAAAGAGTAGACCGCATGAGTCACTTCATTATCTTATAGAAAAGGTTCTAACTATCCATCTCGCAACAAATTATCTATGTTAAATGTTGAACCAGGTCCGTCACCGTTCTCCTGAAGTGTGTTCAATACATTAGCGTACGTGCTGGTTCAATGAGGAATCTAGGACACTCAAGTTTCTCTTCAGATCGCATAAATCTTTCGCCTTTTACTAAAGATTTCCGTGGGGAGGAACACAATGAGTATAAACTAATTTTTGAATCCCTGTCAAACAGGGGGTTTCCTTACAGTGTGTAATGTTAGATCATATGGGAAACTGTACATAAATTGTACCGTTAACTACGTGTACCAATATTAATGTAATGGTGTGCTTGATTTATGTAATGCGATCGGTTCCAATAGTCTTTAAACGAAACGCGTGAATTTTGACCGCATCAACACGCAGTGATTGTTCGCGTTAACGCGTCAAAAAGCACAGTAGCCAATGAAATTGCTGTATTTGAGACTATATTTGCATGTGTGATGCAATGGTGCGTATGTCTCTGATTGCATATACTTAAACAAACATCAGAAGTCATGTTTATTCATGAAGGATGTCGTAATGGTACATGTATGTAAACATCAGACGTTATAATTGTTCATGAGGAATAATGCATTAGGCTTGTTTGAGATGCGCCTTGCCTCGCCTTACATATAGTCGAGAGTAGGCGGCGGCAGTGAGGGGAGGAGTGAAAAAAGCGCAGGCAAGCCGGACAGTTCTCGCTTCTCGCAGTGGATCTGACACCTGCGAGATCAATGATGGATATCGCGGGATTCACGCTCGTGCACAGTGTTGCTAAAAAACTGGATGTAATTTAAGTTCTGTTGCTTTTATATGAAAATAAATATAATGAACAAGACACCCAAAGTACTTGTTATTTAATTTCCATTCCAAATAAGTGTTTATCAATCATTTTTTCTTTAATACAGACATAGGCTATGTGTGTGTACACACACATATATATATATATATATATATATATATATATATATATGAAGAGTTCAGATGCAAAAGCCTCAAATGCCATCTGAAATTTTCTTCTACAATGATCATTTTTATCAAGCTCGTATATTTAAGTTCAGTAATTTCACTTAAATGACAATTAACAGGTAATTTTCATTGACATTTAATTTAAATTAATTAACTAAAATATACGAGCTTGTTAAAAATGATCATTCTAGAAGAAATTTTCAGATGGCACTTAGGGGCTTTTGCATCTGAACTCTTCATATATATAATAAAATGACATTGCATAACCTAGTTATGGCGTGCACCTGAGACCCGCAGAGACAGCTGCTTTCAAAATGGAGTGACGCAAGTAGCTTTGCAACAGAGCAGTCATTTGAAGTCGAGAACTTTTCTCCCCCACCTTCACCTGAAGTGGAGGAGTGTGAATTGTCTGTAGACACCACCTCAAACTGCGGTCTTAACTCCCGCATCGCGATCGGCATCCGATTATTCTTATATTCAGTCATTTTGAGGTAATTTTTCCAGGATTTTTATTACTATTACGTTCATTATATTTTGCTGCTATGTGAAAAAAATAATCAGCAAATCGCGCCGGCGCGTTTGTCGACACCAGAGGATTAACTTTAGCCTAATAAGAAGGAACATAAATTGTGATTAAAAATATATGCTCACTCACATCATGACGCCGTTGCGGTGGCGGAGTTCATGCAGGAACAGCAGCGTGAGCTGTGTGGAGAAGCCCATTTCCACATCCATTGCGTTGGAGAAGCAATCCCACGTAAAATGCAGGTTGCACACTGGAGCGATAGGCGAGATTAACTACATAGGCTACACGAAATAATCTAAATAACTATATAAATGCTATGCTAACTATATGCTAATATATATCTATCCGTTTTCAATACTCATAATTCCAACCCCTGACTCGCTACAGTAGTTTTGACGGAACCAGATGCTTTTATACCAGGGGCTGCCAAGGGCGTGGTGAACTCGCACCAAGGGCATGACAGAGTGACGTCAGGGAGTATTCTACGTCAGAGAGTACCCTTACTGCAGGAGCTTTCTGTTTAACCTGAAGAGGGCAGCACTCAGACGTTTTTACACCATATATTTGAAAAGTAAAACACTTTATACCCAAATGTCAAAAAAATTTACTCGAATCAATGAACAGCATTTATGAAGCTCCATTCTTACAGATAAGTAACTAAAAAAAGTTGTTTTAGTGTTTAGTTACTCTTTAAGCTGTGTCGTCAGCAAGTCGTTTCCCATCATGCTTTTGATCAGCGCAGTCGGTGGAGGGCAACTGCGCGCGACTGCAGAATCCGACACGTGCGCCTTGCGCTCGCGAGAGCTTTTTGACACACGTCAGCATGACATCAGAGCAAGGCGGACCGCACTCGGACCATAGACAGTAAAAGAAATGGACACAGCGACCCCGTTGATTTCAACGGAGAGAGTTGAAGCCAAACATGGGCACTCACTTCCTGATAGCCAAGCGTTCTGCGCAGGCTCAAACTGAGCTTGATGACGTAGATGTCACGTGAGCAACCTGACTGACAGTTGTAAATCTTCTAGTAGCTGTGCCAAGGATATTTGAAGTGTATTAACAGTAGCATTATGAGCAGAACACATGGGTATGCAGTATGAACAATATAGACAGATATGTGCAGTTTAATAACAGTAACATTTTAAGAGTAGTGTGGGTGTGTGTGGTTGACCCTGTCAAAGCAGCCCCATGGACGTGGTTATAATAATTAATTTAATATAACATATTACGCTATATAATTACAATATGACATGATAAAAGAAGTGGCTAAAATCGACTTTAAAATAGCCTACTTTAGGATTGTAATCGTTTGAGTAGCTTATCTGCAGTTCTAGTAATTTTAGTTAGTTAGTTTAGTTTATTTTGAACATGTTTATGTATATATCCATTAGATTTAAATATTTGGCTAGTACACACACACACACACACATAATACAATCAAACATAACAGATAAATAAATGCATGTAGGCTACAGCACAATCTTCCAAAATTATTAAAAATGATTCAAATATAGGCACATATGCAAATAATTTTGTCCCTTCTTTTTCGTTTCCTTCCACATCAAACAGAATAATAACCCATCCAAAAAATACTTCTTAGTATGAGCCCAGGAACCATATAATAATGTCCCCTCGAGTCATTTTCGTATCCATTCAATATTACATGACCATATAATATTCCAATATATAAAGAATTGTGAGCTAGGTGTAAAATCATGTAGTTTTGGCTAATAAATCACGGTCACAAACACTTGAACAAAACCGTTTTTCTTTATTTCACGTTATGTAGGCATTTTGTACATATGGCTTCCGAACGGGATCACATTCATCTTCAAGCGTAGATGTGTAAATAAATAAAGGAGCAACGTTAACCGCGATAGACATTGAGATGTTTTTTTTCTTCTTCCATTGCCTGTATAATTTCCTGATAATTAATTTCCCCATCCCCCGTAGGTGTAGTAGTAGATAAATAATTTAAAGTTCGTGGATAAATGTTACTTCATATGTATTCACTTGCCACATATCGAATTATTTCCAATTCCTCAAAAACGTTGTTTAAATATTTTGTCGCGTTGCTTTTATGGACTCTATCTATGCCATGGGCTGACTTTAGGCAGTAAAAGACTGCCTGCGAGACTGTGCGAGCTTCTCCTCCTGTCTATACGGTAATGTCTCTATTGTGCGACATAAAGTCGCGTGGTTATGACGCAATTTTTAGCCTATTTTTACAAGAATGGCTTCTACGGGGCCATAACGTAAGATACAAAGTAATGGAGCCTTTTATACATCGTCGTGTTTCTTTAGAAATAAATAATGGACAAATGGAGTCTTTGGACACCTCAGATGTAAAGTTATTCGCTGTCAAAGTGACGCCAAAATGAATGGGAGTCAATGGGATGCTAACAGCAGGTGATAGCCAGCTACAATGGCGGCCCCCGGAGGCAGCTTCAACTTCCGGCTGATGGATTACCCCCTTGACTCGGACGCGTGATTTTTTTTCCCAAACCACTTCAGCGGAAATCCCGCCCTGCAGCCGATTTCATTGGTTTAGGTTACAGTGACGGGTAGGTTTAGGGATCAGTGTTTGGTGTAGGCAATCAGTACAGTGATTGACATGACCAATGAAAACTTTTAAATCGGCTGCAGGGCGGGATTTCCACTGAAGTGGTTTGGGAGAAAAAAATCACGCCACTCGGACACATTTCTAACCAGCATGCATTGCGCGCTGATCACCGATGATCGGTTCTGCGCAGTTTTAAGTTGTCCTACGTTCTTTCTCAGTATGAAACGCGATCAGAAATCAGATTTATTTACCATTAAAATGATTGATTAAATCCAGCAATTTAGGTAAATAAACTGTATTAATATAATGATATCTATATTTTAAACATAATTCATTGATAAGAGTTCTGGGGGGGAAACAGGAAATTTTTAAAGGTTAAATATTAACCCTCTACAGCACAGCATCGCCCTCAGGCAACAGAAAGTTTTCTTAAGCCCTACAGTATGTTCAATACATTTTTCTTTAAATGATTGCAACCAATTAGAATGTTTGAAAAAGTACAATAAGGTTTGGGAGTCACTATCAAGCACCATTTGAAGGTGGGACATCCTTTTCTGACACATGGTCACAGGAGCATATGTGAGAAGAAAGCAAGATTATTTGTTTTAGTAATCTTATTTAAATTGACACGAACTGTGTATAAAAAATATTTGTGTGTGTATGAAGGTGTAGAGAAGCCATTTGGCAGGTTTTATGAAGTGTTTTTTTATTTTACATGTTCACAAAATTAGTTTTTCTTTTTGTTGCCTCAGGGAAACGTTGTGCGATAAGGTGTGCTTTTCAATGATGTATTGGACAATACCTCACAATGGGAAATAATGTTACAAGAATGGAAGCTGCAGGGTTCCTGGGTGCACAGGAACGCGTGATTTTTTTTCCCAAACCACTTCAGCGGAAATCCCGCCCTGCAGCCGATTTCATTGGTTTAGGTTACAGTGACGGGTAGGTTTAGGGATCAGTGTTTGGTGTAGGCAATCAGTACAGTGATTGACATGACCAATGAAAACTTTTAAATCGGCTGCAGGGCGGGATTTCCACTGAAGTGGTTTGGGAAAAAAAATCACGCCACAGGAACACCCAAAGTCACCAAAGTGTCCAGTGTGAGGCATCTACCTGGATGATGCTATGGCAGCCATATTGTGCCAGAACACCCACCACACACCAGCTTACTGATGACTCGTAGTCTCCGCTCTACTTCATCCCACAGCTGTTCTATCGGGTCGAGTCAGGACAGGTCAGGACAATATATAATAATAGTAAAAATATCTTTCTTTCTCAAAACTGAGTTTTGATTTCTAAGTGATCCATTTATGTACAAGTGTTTTCCCACATGATTATTGGCTGTAGGTCATCAGTAAATGAATGTGGCATTTAAATGGCAGTGTTTTCCAAATGAAACATTAGAGCTGTTAGTTTTGAATGATGTATGTAATGTAGAGAAATGTTTAGAGTTTTGCGAAAAGTTTGTTTTTCAAGTGCAAAGCATATAATGTCCTTGTATTTTTGCAGACTTGGTCTAAAGATTGGGTACATGAGTGAATGGTTTCACCAAGTGTGTCACGATACACACACGGGAAACAGTAGATCCAATTGCAGTATTTATTGGGTAATCTGTAAAACGTATCCAGTCCAGGCAAGGGTCAAATTCCAAACAATTCAGTCCAAGAATGAAACCAGAAACAAGCAGATAGACCTTCAGAAGTGTGGTGACAAATAACAACGACTCCGTGACAAACACTGAAACAAACAGGGTATATATACACACACACAGATACTAACAAGGTGATGGGAAACAGCTGTGTGCAATGATCAGTGATGCGTTCAGGCAAAGGGTTATGGGAAATGCAGTTCATGATAAGAGTGACGATCAGGGAAAGAAACCTCGTGAAAACCCAAGGAACACAAACCAGACACTGTGACAAAGTGAGCCTTAAATTCCACTTCGGGTGTCTTGGCAATTTGAAAAAAACGTAAAACAAACTGACAGAGGTCGCGTATGGAATGAACCAAGAAAATCTTAAAATTGCATGGAACTGAGAAGCATGAATGGAAGCAACAAAAAAGACTGCAATAAAAAAACAATAGAAAATTATTTTAATGCAAGCAAAAAACACATCAGCTTTGGAATAAAAGAAAATAAATCTGTTTGTTAGTAATCTGTACTTCATCTGTGTTTTTAAAACATGATTAAGGCCTACTCCGGTCTTAATATAAACCCTGTCTGGGAAACCGCCCCTAAAGGTTTAACAAAGTTATTCTTGCCACTATAACTTATGGATTTCTAAAGACAAGTTTATGGGTAAATAACATATTAATAATAAAAGTATAATGAATATCAAAACACATGTTAAATATAATGTAGTAATTTTATTATAGCACTCATCCGCCTGCAGCCGCCAAGATGATGTTCTTGGAAAGAATACAGACAGAACAGCATAAAAAAACTATACAACCAACTAAACGCCAAATTACAAAACATCATTAGGCTATGTGAAAGAGAATAAATGTGTGTGTGTTTATTTAGTTATAAATATGTGCTGTGTAAGTTAGCCTATAATACTTTTGGAAATTATAACTTCAAACGAAAACAAATAATAACCCATATACATTATAATAATTGTATTATATGGATAATTAGCACTTGACTTAATATAAATTGTAACATTACTTTACTCTAGCACAGTAGTCAGTAAAGCAATGCGACAATAAACTAAAGGATTAATATTTAGGTACATATAAAGGTAAGTCTGCTTTTTTAAAATATTACACTTCAATACGTACAGAATGTGCTTGTTAAGAAACACGTTCAAATTCGTCGTCTGAACATGGTAAAACTGTGTCTTTAGACGCACTAAAGTAACGCGACGACAACTGACGCCTTAACACGACCAAAATGAGCGTGTCTACGCGTTCAATAGAAACACGTAAAAAATTGCCGCGTTAACGCGGACAAACAGTGCGTGTTGACGCGGTCAAATTTCACGCGTTTCGTTTAAAGACTATTGGCCCCGATCCCGTTCCATATTGATTTAATATCTTGCAATATTACATCAAAATGACATTTAAAGGAACATGCCACCGTTTTTTTAAATGGGTATTATTCACCGTCTACCCTACCCAGGGCCGGATTTACCACCGGGCCGATTGGGCCGGTGCCCGGGGGCCTCCGACCTCTAGGGGGCCTCCAAGACCCCACTAACTGTGTGGCCTCATCCTTTTTAAAAAAAAAAAAAAAAATTATTAAATTAAAATTCATTGATTCGTGTGTGATTGTGTGTATGTGTGTTAACAACAATTTATTTACACACAAAAAAGTATCATGATCAGTTTTTCGGCTGTGTCGGATGACGAGTCAGCTTACCGCGGAAACTGTTGATAGCGGCAAAACACAGTCCCTCCAGAAAAACGCGATCATGCGATTGCATGATTTAGTGCATAATCAGCCAAAGTCCGCATATTCATGCGGGGGCGCATTTTTTCAAATACGCCGCACTTTCGCCGCATATATTGCTGATTTCCGTATTAAATATGCGGGGTTTGCATGATTTCATAATCCTCGCATTTTCGCGTTTGCTTCACACAAGAGCAGCCATTTCCCCCTGTTTCCATGGGAACGTTATGAAGTGACGCAATTACGCGACGGGATAGCTCACAGCTGAAGTTATTGCAGAGGCCAGACTCACGGAGGCGATTGACATCTCACAACTCGCTCTTTATTCCCAAATCGAACTCGCAGGGGCGCAGCTAGAAATGTTGGGCCCTATGAAAGAATATGAGGTTGGGCCCCCTACCCCACCCATTCCATTAGTAAAATCGATCTCTGGGGGCCCCAAAAGTGTGTGGGCCCTTAGAATCGTCCTAACTTTTCCCCCCTTAGCGGCACCCCTGCGAACTCGTATAACTGTCTGTTCTACGGTCACATCGTTACTTAATAAACAAAATAAGATAAAAGAAGTAGCATCAAACAAAAATTACCCGCACACATGGGGTGTTCGAGGCGCACATAATATAACACTGCAGACAGTTCAACAGGGAGCGCGCAGCTCTTAAAGGGGCCACACCTTATTTACACTCGTTACAGTCTGAAATAAAACAAGATGAGAAATTAAATATTCCAGCACTTATGATGTAGTATGCTTGCTTATCATCGGAAGTAATAAGAAATGACTCTTTACATTAAGGAAGTAGCCTAGTGAGAACAGGGTGTTGGGGGAATCACTTTTTTTCTCTTTTTCATCAAACCGCAGTTTTTGCAAGTTCCCGCAATTTTTGTAAGTTCCCGCAATTTCATCGCATAAAATTGCATAAATATCCCGCATATTCCATCGCAGTTTTAAAGAAAATGATCCGCATAATCAAGGATTTTTGCCCTCAACAATCACAAAAAAACTCTTTTTCTGGAGGGACTGAAAACAGGCGGTAAGATAGTGTGAAAAACAGAGAGTTGAGGACACCGAAAAAACAAACAACATGGATTAAAAACGGTGGAGCAGCGGAGCCACAAAAAGCTAAAGCTAAAAGGGAGAAGGACAGCATAGAAGATTTAATTAGGAGTAATATTCCAACCATCTCTACTTTTTTCAAAAGTCGGCTCGATGAAGTAAAGAGCCTGGCGGCGCCGGCGCCTGTGGTGATGCAAAGAGGAGTTTAACACAACATCCAGCCTTGCTATTAACCTGAGCATCAGCACCAGCACCAGTGTTGACGTGCATTACCAGTTTGACAGCCTCAAAATGTAGGCCTATTACCTTTTCTATTACCTTTTCCCCTTATTAAAAACCCTGATTATTAGATGCCCGGATCCAGGGAATTGGTTGGTGAAACATTGATTAAAATTAAGATGTAATTAATACAAAACGAAATTCACTTTAAAGAAAGGCTTTGTGCTTTCTGTTTGAGGTCTTTGTGAAAACGTTTTAAAGTCTTTTACTTTTAGTGCCGCTTTCAGAGCTGTCACGTCCGTAACGGATAACTATCACGTCCGTAACATTGTTTTTTCCTCATAAATGCGAACACGAAAAATAAAATAAAATGAATATTTTATTCTGTGGAGAGACAACCCTAATTCCTCCAGTGAGTAGTAGGCTATTACTGTTGGTTTGCGCAGTGTAATTCACAGAATTGATTGCTCTGCACTCACTTGATAATTGCACTATAGGCTATATAGGCCTATATTATTATTATTTTTAAATCCAGAAACATGTAGCCTAACAAAACAAACAGATTTGTAGTTACTTATGAGTCCTCAGCCTCACTAAAATAATATATATATATATATCGACCGATGTATCAGATTTTTAAATCACGTCGGAGGTAAGTATAAGTATATGTAGGCCTATATATGAAGTGGCAATTAATTCATCTAGGGTGTAAAGTGGACACGATATTTTAGGCTGGTGAAATAATCCCTCCGATATCGAAACATATTGTGCTCTTTTTGACGTTTTTGTCTCAACACACAAAATAGAAACAATAAGTTATGCTGTGCTCATGAAGTTCTGTCCATCACTTGCCCCAAAGTGCTCGTCACTTTCAGTTTGGTGTTTTCGTGTTAGGTTCCAGATGAATTAGAATTTAGAAGAGAACTTTTCCTTTGTGTTCCACTCACTGGTGGAAGAAGACAACGCCCTCTGTTGGTCTGTGTCAGTTCAACAGGGATCATAAAGTGTGTGGTTATTATTATTATTTATTATTATTATTATTTTTAATGTTCACGTTTAAAATAAAAAAGAGTAGACCGCATGAGTCACTTCATTATCTTATAGAAAAGGTTCTAACTATCCATCTCGCAACAAATTATCTATGTTAAATGTTGAACCAGGTCCGTCACCGTTCTCCTGAAGTGTGTTCAATACATTAGCGTACGTGCTGGTTCAATGAGGAATCTAGGACACTCAAGTTTCTCTTCAGATCGCATAAATCTTTCGCCTTTTACTAAAGATTTCCGTGGGGAGGAACACAATGAGTATAAACTAATTTTTGAATCCCTGTCAAACAGGGGGTTTCCGTACAGTGTGTAATGTTAGATCATATGGGAAACTGTACATAAATTGTACCGTTAACTACGTGTACCAATATTAATGTAATGGTGTGCTTGATTTATGTAATGCGATCGGGTCCAATAGTCTTTAAACGAAACGCGTGAATTTTGACCGCATCAACACGCAGTGATTGTTCGCGTTAACGCGTCAAAAAGCACAGTAGCCAATGAAATTGCTGTATTTGAGACTATATTTGCATGTGTGATGCGATGGTGCGTATGTCTCTGATTGCATATACTTAAACAAACATCAGAAGTCATGTTTATTCATGAAGGATGTCGTAATGGTACATGTATGTAAACATCAGACGTTATAATTGTTCATGAGGAATAATGCATTAGGCTTGTTTGAGATGCGCCTTGCCTCGCCTTACATATAGTCGAGAGTAGGCGGCGGCAGTGAGGGGAGGAGTGAAAAAAGCGCAGGCAAGCCGGACAGTTCTCGCTTCTCGCAGTGGATCTGACACCTGCGAGATCAATGATGGATATCGCGGGATTCACGCTCGTGCACAGTGTTGCTAAAAAACTGGATGTAATTTAAGTTCTGTTGCTTTTATATGAAAATAAATATAATGAACAAGACACCCAAAGTACTTGTTATTTAATTTCCATTCCAAATAAGTGTTTATCAATCATTTTTTCTTTAATACAGACATAGGCTATGTGTGTGTACACACACACACATATATATATATATATATATATATATATATATATATATATATATATATATATATATATATATATATATATATGAAGAGTTCAGATGCAAAAGCCTCAAATGCCATCTGAAATTTTCTTCTACAATGATCATTTTTATCAAGCTCGTATATTTAAGTTCAGTAATTTCACTTAAATGACAATTAACAGGTAATTTTCATTGACATTTAATTTAAATTAATTAACTAAAATATACGAGCTTGTTAAAAATGATCATTCTAGAAGAAATTTTCAGATGGCACTTAGGGGCTTTTGCATCTGAACTCTTCATATATATAATAAAATGACATTGCATAACCTAGTTATGGCGTGCACCTGAGACCCGCAGAGACAGCTGCTGTCAAAATGGAGTGACGCAAGTAGCTTTGCAACAGAGCGGTCATTTGAAGTCGAGAACTTTTCTCCCCCACCTTCACCTGAAGTGGAGGAGTGTGAATTGTCTGTGGACACCAGCTCAAACTGCGGTCTTAACTCCCGCATCGCGATCGGCATCCGATTATTCTTATATTCAGTCATTTTGAGGTAATTTTTCCAGGATTTTTATTACTATTACGTTCATTATATTTTGCTGCTATGTGAAAAAAATAATCAGCAAATCGCGCCGGCGCGTTTGTCGACACCAGAGGATTAACTTTAGCCTAATAAGAAGGAACATAAATTGTGATTAAAAATATATGCTCACTCACATCATGACGCCGTTGCGGTGGCGGAGTTCATGCAGGAACAGCAGCGTGAGCTGTGTGGAGAAGCCCATTTCCACATCCATTGCGTTGGAGAAGCAATCCCACGTAAAATGCAGGTTGCACACTGGAGCGATAGGCGAGATTAACTACATAGGCTACACGAAATAATCTAAATAACTATATAAATGCTATGCTAACTATATGCTAATATATATCTATCCGTTTTCAATACTCATAATTCCAACCCCTGACTCGCTACAGTAGTTTTGACGGAACCAGATGCTTTTATACCAGGGGCTGCCAAGGGCGTGGTGAACTCGCACCAAGGGCATGACAGAGTGACGTCAGGGAGTATTCTACGTCAGAGAGTACCCTTACTGCAGGAGCTTTCTGTTTAACCTGAAGAGGGCAGCACTCAGACGTTTTTACACCATATATTTGAAAAGTAAAACACTTTATACCCAAATGTCAAAAAAATTTACTCGAATCAATGAACAGCATTTATGAAGCTCCATTCTTACAGATAAGTAACTAAAAAAAGTTGTTTTAGTGTTTAGTTACTCTTTAAGCTGTGTCGTCAGCAAGTCGTTTCCCATCATGCTTTTGATCAGCGCAGTCGGTGGAGGGCAACTGCGCGCGACTGCAGAATCCGACACGTGCGCCTTGCGCTCGCGAGAGCTTTTTGACACACGTCAGCATGACATCAGAGCAAGGCGGACCGCACTCGGACCATAGACAGTAAAAGAAATGGACACAGCGACCCCGTTGATTTCAACGGAGAGAGTTGAAGCCAAACATGGGCACTCACTTCCTGATAGCCAAGCGTTCTGCGCAGGCTCAAACTGAGCTTGAGGACGTAGATGTCACGTGAGCAACCTGACTGACAGTTGTAAATCTTCTAGTAGCTGTGCCAAGGATATTTGAAGTGTATTAACAGTAGCATTATGAGCAGAACACATGGGTATGCAGTATGAACAATATAGACAGATATGTGCAGTTTAATAACAGTAACATTTTAAGAGTAGTGTGGGTGTGTGTGGTTGACCCTGTCAAAGCAGCCCCATGGACGTGGTTATAATAATTAATTTAATATAACATATTACGCTATATAATTACAATATGACATGATAAAAGAAGTGGCTAAAATCGACTTTAAAATAGCCTACTTTAGGATTGTAATCGTTTGAGTAGCTTATCTGCAGTTCTAGTAATTTTAGTTAGTTAGTTTAGTTTATTTTGAACATGTTTATGTATATATCCATTAGATTTAAATATTTGGCTAGTACACACACACACACACACATAATACAATCAAACATAACAGATAAATAAATGCATGTAGGCTACAGCACAATCTTCCAAAATTATTAAAAATGATTCAAATATAGGCACATATGCAAATAATTTTGTCCCTTCTTTTTCGTTTCCTTCCACATCAAACAGAATAATAACCCATCCAAAAAATACTTCTTAGTATGAGCCCAGGAACCATATAATAATGTCCCCTCGAGTCATTTTCGTATCCATTCAATATTACATGACCATATAATATTCCAATATATAAAGAATTGTGAGCTAGGTGTAAAATCATGTAGTTTTGGCTAATAAATCACGGTCACAAACACTTGAACAAAACCGTTTTTCTTTATTTCACGTTATGTAGGCATTTTGTACATATGGCTTCCGAACGGGATCACATTCATCTTCAAGCGTAGATGTGTAAATAAATAAAGGAGCAACGTTAACCGCGATAGACATTGAGATGTTTTTTTTCTTCTTCCATTGCCTGTATAATTTCCTGATAATTAATTTCCCCATCCCCCGTAGGTGTAGTAGTAGATAAATAATTTAAAGTTCGTGGATAAATGTTACTTCATATGTATTCACTTGCCACATATCGAATTATTTCCAATTCCTCAAAAACGTTGTTTAAATATTTTGTCGCGTTGCTTTTATGGACTCTATCTATGCCATGGGCTGACTTTAGGCAGTAAAAGACTGCCTGCGAGACTGTGCGAGCTTCTCCTCCTGTCTATACGGTAATGTCTCTATTGTGCGACATAAAGTCGCGTGGTTATGACGCAATTTTTAGCCTATTTTTACAAGAATGGCTTCTACGGGGCCATAACGTAAGATACAAAGTAATGGAGCCTTTTATACATCGTCGTGTTTCTTTAGAAATAAATAATGGACAAATGGAGTCTTTGGACACCTCAGATGTAAAGTTATTCGCTGTCAAAGTGACGCCAAAATGAATGGGAGTCAATGGGATGCTAACAGCAGGTGATAGCCAGCTACAATGGCGGCCCCCGGAGGCAGCTTCAACTTCCGGCTGATGGATTACCCCCTTGACTCGGACGCGTGATTTTTTTTCCCAAACCACTTCAGCGGAAATCCCGCCCTGCAGCCGATTTCATTGGTTTAGGTTACAGTGACGGGTAGGTTTAGGGATCAGTGTTTGGTGTAGGCAATCAGTACAGTGATTGACATGACCAATGAAAACTTTTAAATCGGCTGCAGGGCGGGATTTCCACTGAAGTGGTTTGGGAGAAAAAAATCACGCCACTCGGACACATTTCTAACCAGCATGCATTGCGCGCTGATCACCGATGATCGGTTCTGCGCAGTTTTAAGTTGTCCTACGTTCTTTCTCAGTATGAAACGCGATCAGAAATCAGATTTATTTACCATTAAAATGATTGATTAAATCCAGCAATTTAGGTAAATAAACTGTATTAATATAATGATATCTATATTTTAAACATAATTCATTGATAAGAGTTCTGGGGGGGAAACAGGAAATTTTTAAAGGTTAAATATTAACCCTCTACAGCACAGCATCGCCCTCAGGCAACAGAAAGTTTTCTTAAGCCCTACAGTATGTTCAATACATTTTTCTTTAAATGATTGCAACCAATTAGAATGTTTGAAAAAGTACAATAAGGTTTGGGAGTCACTATCAAGCACCATTTGAAGGTGGGACATCCTTTTCTGACACATGGTCACAGGAGCATATGTGAGAAGAAAGCAAGATTATTTGTTTTAGTAATCTTATTTAAATTGACACGAACTGTGTATAAAAAATATTTGTGTGTGTATGAAGGTGTAGAGAAGCCATTTGGCAGGTTTTATGAAGTTTTTTTTTATTTTACATGTTCACAAAATTAGTTTTTCTTTTTGTTGCCTCAGGGAAACGTTGTGCGATAAGGTGTGCTTTTCAATGATGTATTGGACAATACCTCACAATGGGAAATAATGTTACAAGAAGGGAAGCTGCAGGGTTCCTGGGTGCACAGGAACACCCAAAGTCACCAAAGTGTCCAATGTGCAGCATCTACCTGGATGATGCGATGGCAGCCATATTGTGCCAGAACACCCACCACACACCAGCTTACTGATGACTCGCAGTCTCCGCTCTACTTCATCACACAGCTGTTCTAGCAGGTTGAGGTCAGGACAGGTGCACAGTCATGTTAGAACAGAAACGCCCATCTACAAACTGTTCCCACAAAGTTGAAAGCATGAAATTGTCCAAAATGGCTTTAATAATAAAAAAAAAAATTAAATGTATAATAATAGTAAAAATATCTTTCTTTCTCAAAACTGAGTTTTGATTTCTAAGTGATCCATTTATGTACAAGTGTCTTCCCACATGATTATTGGCTGTAGGTCATCAGTAAATGAATGTGGCATTTAAATGGCAGTGTTTTCCAAATGAAACATTAGAGCTGTTAGTTTTGAATGATGTATGTAATGTAGAGAAATGTTTAGAGTTTTGCGAAAAGTTTGTTTTTCAAGTGCAAAGCATATAATGTCCTTGTATTTTTGCAGACTTGGTCTAAAGATTGGGTACATGAGTGAATGGTTTCACCAAGTGTGTCACGATACACACATGGGAAACAGTAGATCCAATTGCAGTATTTAGTGCAGTTACAACAACCTTGAGCTGAACACGCTCAAAACAGTGGAGATGATCGTGGACTTCAGGAGGAACAGCTCAGAACTCCCCCCACTCACCATCATGAACAGCACTGTGGAAGCGGTGGAATCATGGTCACTACCTGTTTGAACGGTTACCGTCAAGACAGAGACTTAGATCACTGGCCACAAGAACATCTCGGCACAGGAACAGTTTCTTCCCACAGGCCATTTCCCTTCTGAACAGTTAACACTCCTCCCAAGGCATATGCCTTTAAGTGCAATACTCCCACTGTTTAGTGCAATATCCTACAACTCAGGTGATACTTATACTTATATTTAGATTTATTTATTATAATATTCAAAACACTGTAAATATGTTCATAATCTGGAAATGTCTATTCTGACTAAACCTAACTGTGATACTTTTTATTCTCATATATTTATATTATTCTTTATTCTTATAATTTGTAGTATTATGTTTCATGTTTCTTGTTGTATTGTATAGTCCACTGGAAGCCTCAGCACCAAAACAAATTCCTTGTGTGTGCAAGCACACTTGGCAATAAAGCTCTTTCTGATTCTGATTTATTGGGTAATCTGTAAAACGTATCCAGTCCAGGCGTCAAATTCCATACAAGTCAGTCCAAGAATGAAACAAGAAACAAGCAGACAGACCTTCAGAAGTGTGGTGACAAATAACAACGACTCCGTGACAAACTCTGAAACAAACAGGGTATATATACACACACACAGATACTAACAAGGTGATGGGAAACAGCTGTGTGCAATGATCAGTGATGCGTTCAGGCAAAGGGTTATGGGAAATGCAGTTCATGATAAGAGTGACGATCAGGGAAAGAAACCTCGTGAAAACCCAAGGAACACAAACCAGACACTGTGACAAAGTGAGCCTTAAATTCCACTTCGGGTGTCTTGGCAATTTGAAAAAAACGTAAAACAAACTGACAGAAAATCTGTATGGAATGAACCAAGAAAATCTTAAAATTGCATGGAACTGAGAAGCATGAATGGAAGCAACAAAAAAGACTGCAATAAAAAAACAAAAACAATAGACAATTATTTTAATGCAAGCAAAAAACACATCAGCTTTGGAATAAAAGAAAAGAAATCTGTTTGTTAGTAATCTGTACTTCATCTGTGTTTTTAAAACATGATTAAGTAGATTAAGGCCTACTCCTGTCTTAATATAAACCCTGTCTGGGAAACCGCCCCTAAAGGTTTAACAAAGTTATTCTTGCCACTATAACTTATGGATTTCTAAAGACAAGTTTATGGGTAAATAACATATTAATAATAAAAGTATAATGAATATCAAAAACATGTTAAATATAATGTAGTAATTTTATTATAGCACTCATCAGCCTGCAGCCGCCAAGATGATGTTCCTGGAAAGAATACAGACAGAACAGCATAAAAAAACTATACAACCAACTAAACACCAAATTACAAAACATCATTAGGCTATGTGAAAGAGAATAAATGTGTGTGTGTTTATTTAGTTATAAATATGTGCTGTGTAAGTTAGCCTATAATACTTTTGGAAATTATAACTTCAAACGAAAACAAATAATAACCCATATACATTATAATAATTTTATTATATGGATAATTAGCACTTGACTTAATATAAATTGTAACATTACTTTACTCTAGCACAGTAGTCAGTAAAGCAATGCGACAATAAACTAAAGGATTAATATTTAGGTACATATAAAGGTAAGTCTGCTTTTTTAAAATATTACACTTCAATACGTACAGAATGTGCTTGTTAAGAAACACGTTCAAATTCGTCGTCTGAACATGGTAAAACTGCGTCTTTAGACGCACTAAAGTAACGCGACGACAACTGACGCCTTAACACGACCAAAATGAGCGTGTCTACGCGTTCAATAGAAACACGTAAAAAATTGCCGCGTTAACGCGGACAAACAGTGCGTGTTGACGCGGTCAAATTTCACGCGTTTCGTTTAAAGACTATTGGCCCCGATCGCGTTCCATTTCGATTTAATATCTTGCAATATTACATCAAAATGACATTTAAAGGAACATGCCACCGTTTTTTTAAATGGGTATTATTCACCGTCTACCCTACCCAGGGCCGGATTTATCACCGGGCCGATTGGGCCGGTGCCCGGGGGCCTCCAAGACCCCACTAACTGTGTGGCCTCATCCTTTTAAAAAAAAAAAAAGTATTAAATTAAAATTCATTGATTCGTGTGTGATTGTGTGTATGTGTGTTAACAACAATTTATTTACACACAAAAAAGTATCATGTATTTTTTCAAATACGCCGCACTTTCGCCGCATAAATTGCCGATTTCCGTGTAAAATATGCGGGGTTTGCATGATTTCATAATCCTCGCATTTTCGTTGCTAAAAAGTCACATATATCTTAGCAGAAAGTTGAAAAATGTTGCGTTTGCTTCACACAAGAGCAGCCATTTCCCCCTGTTTCCATGGGAACGTTATGAAGTGACGCAATTACGCGACGGGATAGCTCACAGCTGAAGTTATTGCAGAGGCCAGACTCACGGAGGCGATTGACATCTCACAACTCGCTCTTTATTCCCAAATCGAACTCGCAGGGGCGCGTCTAGAAATGTTGGGCCCTATGAAAGAATATGAGGTTGGGCCCCCTACCCCACCCATTCCATTAGTAAAATCGATCTCTGGGGGCCCCAAAAGTGTGTGGGCCCTTAGAATCGTCCTAACTTTTCCCCCCTTAGCGGCACCCCTGCGAACTCGTATAACTGTCTGTTCTACGGTCACATCGTTACTTAATAAACAAAATAAGATAAAAGAAGTAGCATCAAACAAAAATTACCCGCACACATGGGGTGTTCGAGGCGCACATAATATAACACTGCAGACAGTTCAACAGGGAGCGCACAGCTCTTAAAGGGGCCACACCTTATTTACACTCGTTACAGTCTGAAATAAAACAAGATGAGAAATTAAATATTCCAGCACTTATTATGATGTAGTATGCTTGCTTATCATCGGAAGTAATAAGAAATGACTCTTTACATTAAGGAAGTAGCCTAGGGAGAACAGGGTGTTGGGGGAATCACTTTTTTTCTCTTTTTCATCAAACCGCAGTTTTTGCAAGTTCCCGCAATTTTTGTAAGTTCCCGCAATTTCATCGCATAAAATTGCATAAATATCCCGCATATTCCATCGCAGTTTTAAAGAAAACGATCCGCATAATCAAGGATTTTTGCCCGCAACAATCACAAAAAAAATCTTTTTCTGGAGGGACTGAAAACAGGCGGTAAGATAGTGTGAAAAACAGAGAGTTGAGGACACCGAAAAAACAAACAACATGGATTAAAAACGGTGGAGCAGCGGATCCACAAAAAGCTAAAGCTAAAAGGGAGAAGGACAGCATAGAAGATTTAATTAGGAGTAATATTCCAACCATCTCTACTTTTTTCAAAAGTTGGCTCGATGAAGTAAAGAGCCTGGCGGCGCCGGCGCCTGTGGTGCAAAGAGGAGTTTAGCACAACATCCAGCCTTGCTATTAACCTGAGCATCAGCACCAGCACTGTGTTGACGTGCATTACCAGTTTGACAGCCTCAAAATGTAGGCCTATCTATTACCTTTTCTATTACCTTTTCCCCTTATTAAAAACCCTGATTATTAGATGCCCGGATCCAGGGAATTGGTTGGTGAAACATTGATTAAAATGAAGATATAATTATACAAAACGAAATTCACTTTAAAGAAAGGCTTTGTGCTTTCTGTTTGAGGTCTTTGTGAAAACGTTTTAAAGTCTTTTATACTTTTAGTGCCGCTTTCAGAGCTGTCACGTCCGTAACGGATAACTATCACGTCCGTAACATTGTTTTTTCCTCATAAATGCGAACACGAAAAATAAAATAAAATGAATATTTTATTCTGTGGAGAGACAACCCTAATTCCTCCAGTGAGTAGTAGGCTATTACTGTTGGTTTGCGCAGTGTAATTCACAGAATTGATTGCTCTGCACTCACTTGATAATTGCACTATAGGCTATATAGGCCTATATTATTATTATTTTTAAATCCAGAAACATGTAACCTAACAAAACAAACAGATTTGTAGTTACTTATGAGTCCTCAGCCTCACTAAAATAATATATATATATATATATATATATATATATATATATATATATATCGACCGATGTATCAGATTTTTAAATCACGTAGGAGGTAAGTATAAGTATATGTAGGCCTATATATGAAGTGGCAATTAATTCATCTAGGGTGTAAAGTGGACACGATATTTTAGGCTGGTGAAATAATCCCTCCGATAGCGAAACATATTGTGCTCTTTTTGACGTTTTTGTCTCAACACACAAAATAGAAACAATAAGTTATGCTGTGCTCATGAAGTTCTGTCCTTCACTTGCCCAAAAGTGCTCGTCACTTTCAGTTTGGTGTTTTCGTGTTAGGTTCCAGATGAATTAGAATTTAGAAGAGAACTTTTCCTTTGTGTTCCACTCACTGGTGGAAGAAGACAACGCCCTCTGTTGGTCTGTGTCAGTTCAACAGGGACCATAAAGTGTGTGGTTATTATTATTATTTTTATTGTTCACGTTTAAAATAAACAAAGAGCAGACCGAATTAGTCATTTAATTATCATATGGAAAATGTACTAACTATCCAGTTTCACAATAAATAATCTACGCTAAATGTTCAGTTTTGAACACAAGGTGTCCGTCACCGTTTTCGTGAAGTGTGTTCATTACACTCGGTTTCGTGCTGGTGCTAACATGAAAGTAATACACTCATGTTCCTCTTCAGATCGCATAAATCTTTCGCCTTTTACTAAAGATTTCCGTGGGGAGGAACGTAATGAGTATAAATTAATTTTTTGATGCCCTACCTAACGGTGGGGCTCCTTTAAAGTGTGACAAATCAGATTTTTTATGGCAGTTGACTGCTTAGTGGATTTAGTCATGTGTATGGATTGTTCACGTGTGCATTTGATCCGAATGCGTTACTGTAATTGTGTGCTTGATTTATTATTTTGCGATATTACATTAAAGTGACATTTTAAGGAACACGCCACCGTTTTTTGAAAATTGGTTATTCACCGTCTTCCCTATATTTAGATAGGTGGGCAAACGAATTTTTTGTCTCACTGCATGCATTGTCTTAGTCTGGCAGCGCCGTCGGAATGGAATCCTTTGCCGGATAGCATGTAGTGAGTAAAAGAGAATAAAAAAACGAATTACTTCTTGTGGCCTGCCTATTCACAATGAGTATAAATAGCCATGCAGATTAAGACTAGGCGATGTCCTAGGCAGATTTTGATGTGGGACTATATTTGGGTGAAGCGCAGGCGAAGCACTGCTGCGCAGAAATATCACGCAACACCTGAAATCCCCCAACTTCCGTCAACATACCGCGTGAATATTAGCTGGCTATTTTTTTTAACAGTAGACATAGTGAATGGCCTTTGCTATTTGTACTCGTTGTGAATACGCAGACCACAAGAAGTAAATAATTTTTTTGGGATCACTTTTACTCACGACATGCGTCAACAAAGGATTCCATTCATTATGCTAGCTAAGCTCAGAGCCGTTGAAAAACATATATCATATTTAACGGCTCTGGCTAAGCTAAGATAGTGTCTGCGCTGCCAGACAATGCATGCACTGAGACAAAAATGCGTTTCCCACCTATCTACATGTAGGGGAGACGGTGAATAACCCATATTTCAAGAAACGGTGGCGTGTTCCTTTCAGCTACTAATAACTTCTCATAAAACATTAAAGGCTATAGTCATCAAGCAATTATTCAAGACAAACTAATAAAGTAACAAAAGACTCGAAATTAATGAACTAATAAAATAAGCATTTTTAATATATAAAGTAGGCCTACCAGCAAAATAATAAAAATGTAGGCTATTAACAGCTGAGGTTAACATTCAGAAATGAAAGACTGCATTTAAGTGTAAAATAAAACGGCCTTAAAGGGTCATTCCACCGGTGGAGAAATGAATATGTATTGAAAGTGGGTCATATATGTAGTAGAATAGTATCATAAATTTCTAATTTGGGACCTTCTTGGCCGATAAAAGGCAGAAAATTACTTTTTAGTGCTTGTGGATTGTAGACAACAATCCCCATAGTGCATTGCAATGCTCAGCTCCGCAGACCACTCCCACTACAGTAGCTAGCTTAACTGCAAGATATTTGTGCAATGAACCTGCCACGTTAGTGTGTTAACAAAATGAAAATAAACTTACTTTACAGAAAGACGACTATTTGACCCTGTAGGCTTTGGCTGACGTTGCCAGTTGACGTTAGGTATTCTAAAGTAGGTCTCCAGGACGCCGCTATCCAAATGGTGTGCGAAACTCAGGTGAGCAACAACACACACGTCCGTGTCATCGTCCGATTCCGTAGCACCACTGGAATTCTCGACAGCAGACAGACTCTTGTTCTGTGTCCATTGGCGCACAGTGAGAGCATAGGCACCACCAATCTGCCCCAGCTCGAACCATTGCGGGCTCCTCGTCTGCATCGGCTGTGGTGGCAGCAGCTTCAGCCGCCTCCGGTTCCTCCATAGCCCTCAGCTGCTTGTCGCTATACTGTGGCTCATAAAGGTAGCCACGAACATCCGTTTCTACCATAACTTCGTCAAAATCCAGATCCTCCATAATGCATCCGTCTGCGTATTCAGTACCTTCGTCCATATTTCAAAAAGTTTCTGCCGGTGAAATCAAACGCACCGGCACTGATCTGTGATAGGTCTGTTAGCGCATTAGGTCCAACCCCCTATGGGCGGGTTTGAAAGGGCGGGAACTAGTGCTTGTAGTCTTCACAGAAATCCCCCCCTTTTATACTTCCTCCTACAGTGACGTAAAATGACGATTTTTGCGTCATTGTAGGAGGAAGTGAAAAAGGTAAATAGAGGATTTCTCTCGTCTCAGGGGAAAATGAAAGAGTGTTGCACAACCATTCCATAGTATGACTGGATTTCTAACAATGGAAATCTTAATGCAAATGGGTGGAGTGACCCTTTAATTTCTCTATCTTCATCAAAAATGGAAATATGCGACCAATGTTAACTGTTACTGCAACTGCATGTTTAAAACAACTATATCCCATACTTCACCTGATCTAATGTTGAGAAATGATATATCATTCGAAAGCGATACCATAGAAACGGTACTCTAAGTTCTTTTATCGGGCTCCTCCCCTTTTGGGCATCGTCATGTTTCATAATTTGAGATCAAAACCTTTTCTAATCTTGGAAAAACGCATATTGTCAGAAAGGTCTGAGTCTCAAGGTTCCATATTTTGTGACAGAAGTGATATTTAGACAGAAATTTATTAATTTGTTATGGCAGAATGCATACAATTAAATTCAATGTAAGGAATGTAAGTCACCCGGTGGCTATTTTTAGTATTATGCCTAAACAAAATCTCATGGGAACTTCAATTTTTGTGACATCAACTTCAAATTTGGAACACAACTTGGTTAGATATATAGCTTTTATTTTATAGTAATTTTATAGTAAAAAATATTTAGTAAAATACATATTTTATAAAAAATAAAAAATATTAAGTACAGTACATTTGATTTAATGTAAGTTTAAACTTCCATAACTTTTTCATACTTTAATTCTTGCATCAAATGCTTTCACTTCAACAACAATCTGCTGACTGTTTTCTTTAAACAAGACCAAACTTAGGTCTATATTCCAAAGCATTCTTGAATTACAATCATTTAAGTTTGAATAGTGCATTTTAAATAGAGCTAGTTTAATCCTTTTTTTATATATCCCTAAACAGGCAACATGTCTCAGGAGTTACATACATTTCAAAACGTGCTAAATAACAACATGAACAACATATTACTTAATTTTTTCCTTCAGCACCTTAAGACAATGTTCACAATTAATGTTAGCAGTATTCTTTTTTTTTTCCAGAAGAAAAGTAAGTTTAATATATATTTACTTATCTCAAAATCTGAATGTTCTGCACCACTGGCAGCCATGTTGGATTTAGGTCAGGCTGACTAATTGATCACAAAAAATTTGAAGCAAATTATGTGACCAGCATACTCAAGACAGACCAGGCTGTCATAAGTGATAAAAGGATTTGATGAAAAAATCGTTCTTATGCCCCAAAAAAGACAATAAAAACGATGTATCTCGTGAGTCACGTGGCCTGTTTTAGGGTTAAAATAAAAAAGAGCAGACCGGACGAGACACTTTAATATCAGACAAGGTAACTATCCAGTCTGACAACAAATTATCTATGTTCAATGTTGAACACACCGTGTCTGTCACCGTTATCGTGAAATGTGTTCCGTACACACGGTCATGTGGTGATGCAGAGAGGAAAGCTCTTCCTGAATCTGAATCTGAATCTCTTCAGATCGCATAAATCTTTCGCTTTTTACTAAAGATTTCCGTGGGGAGGAACATAATGAGTATAAATACATTTTTTGTTGCCCTTCTCAACGGTGGGGCTTACTAGTAATGTTTAATGTCAGATCACATGGAGATTTAAACATATTTATTCAAATAATATTGGACACTCGTGTATTGAACGTGTGCTTTCATGCACAATTCCTTAACGCTGCCGTCGGCAACATTTTTTGGTCATATTCAGTGAAACTGACACTATAATCCAACAGAACAACATAAATAAAGTGGTTTTAGAAAAAAACCCGAGCTTCTAACTCCACCTGGAGCGTGTTATTTGTTTTGCAAAAATCCACCCGTCCCGGATCATCGGGCCCAAACAGCGCAGGGGGGTGGAGATATGTCCAGCTGCAGACCCGCAGCACCACCAGTTTCAGAACCCCAGCGCCAGAACCGGAAGTGAGGGAGGGGAGGAATTATTATTATTGCATTGTAGTTATTTTTGCAAGAATGTAAGGACAAAATGGGGCAGAGAGTGAGTTCCTCATTTGATACATTGTAAGTTACATTTATACAGGATTGTTTTGATAAAATGGGCCTAGTGGTGAATTGGTCATTTGTTGTATACATTTTTATTATTTCTTTTAAACAATGCCGAATTTTCTCTCTCTTTTTTAGATTTTTGACATTATTGTTTTACATAAAGAAAAATGCATGCTGCACATGTTCTTGTGAAATAAAGTATATTTTATATAAAATGCCCATACTTTTTTTTTTTAAACAATCAAAACCAGGCATTACAAATTCATATTAACAATACATATACCTTCAAAATCAAAACAATTTAAATTTTTTGTAAACACAATAAATAAATAAATAAATAGAACATAAAATATCACAGAGGTCTAATCAGTTATCAAATTGTGTATAATTTTGAAAACCTCCAAGGCTTGTCTTGTTTTTATATCTTTCAAAGCTTTCTTATGCAGAGTTAACTCCTTCATAAAAAACCAAAAACAGAGGTCTTACCTTCATAAATCTACACTTATGTATAAACTGCTTAGCTAAAATAATTAAACTGTTATACATTAAAATGCCCATAAGTTTCAAGCATTATTTTTCACCATCATGATCAGGAAGTAATTCTCATAATACAATGAAACGGATAACTATATACAATTATATTATACAAAATCAATGTTTTAAAATGCTTATTGTACTGTTCCTTAATGTATCATTATAACATACATATAAAGTTTGACGTTTCGTGTGGGCCGTTTCGTGTCTAAGCAAATTACGCTCCAAAAAGTTAGGTGGCGTTACTCGGTTTAGAATGTAAGCTCCGCCCCTCACTTCCGGTCCTGGCGCTAGTGTTAGAACGTAAGCTCCGCCCCTTACTTCCAGTCCTGGTGCTGATGTTAGAACGTAAGCTCCGTCCCTTACTTCCGGTCCTGGCGCTGGTGTTAGAACGTAAGCTCCGTCCCTTACTTCCGGTTCTGGCCCTGGGGTTCTGAAACTGGTGGTGCTGCGGGTCTGCAGCTGGATACTATAGGGGGGGTGTGAGATCTGACTGTCAATCACAGGTAGTGCACACACCACGTGCTAGTGATGGGAAGTTCGGATCATTTTACTGACTCTCCTGTTCGAACTCATCAAAATGAACAAATCTTTTTTCGAGTCATTTCGTTCATTCAAGTGGCTTTAAATGTTATACTTCTAACCGCCAAATTCCCCGAACACATCCGCCTATGCAATCTTGATCATATTCTGAATAAAGAAATCATTATAATGCAGTCAAAAATAATTTACAGGGAACATAAATAATTAATTTACCTTTAGAGTCTTTCGTTCATCAACAACACAGTAAAAGAGAACACCTGCTGAAAAGCAAGAAGTAAAGCAAGAAAGCGACCGTGCCCGTAATAAAACCAGGATCAACATCAGATCGGCATTTGAAAGCTGTAGAGATTTACGTGATTTAATTGGGTTGAAGCTGGATGCAGAGCTTGCAACATTTCTTCTCGACAGGTAATTGTGTTGATCAACCAGTTGTATGTATTGGTATGGATAGCTAACGTTAGCACTTGTTGGGCAGGTTCGTTAACGTTAGCTTTGTTTGCACTGAAATCCGTGTGAACGTAACGTTAGGTGGATAAACATGTCCAGATGAAGGGGTAAAGTTCGGCTTTTTGGAAGAATCAATGCTACTCTATCTTTCTTACGAGAATAAGAACAGTAGTAAAGCTACTGTTATTGAATGTGCTATCTGTTTAACGTTAGCTCTGTTATATAAGCAATAGAACAATGTACAATGACCATGTCTGCCGCATATACCATACAGCAATAATAGCGTTTCAGACAGACGATGGTGTTTATTTACATTTAATTGGTGGGTAATCCATTCCGTAACAATCTAGTCTAAAATAACAAAACAACAATAACAAAATACTCCATGGTGTTGATGGATGCTGATGAGACGGGCGCGTTCACAGAAAATCTGGTGCACAAGCACTGACGAGCACGAACTCTGTGGGAGGGTATTCGTTGATAGTGGGGGAGGGGCATGAGAGTTGTAAACATTAAAAATTTTGCCTAAATCCAGTCAATCTGCCAGACTTGCCGACTGCAGCTTTAATGTAATGGTATGATTGATTTAATATTTTGCGATCGTATGCAGGGGGAATTCTGGGCCCTCACCGCTTCCCACTCATATCAAATGGGCTACGGTAGAAGATATGGGCATATAAATAATGCTTTTGCTTATTTTATATAAATTTATATACAAAGTTGACCTTAATATTACATCAAAATGGCATTAAGCGACTAATAACTTCTTATGAAATAGGCTAGGCCTACTGCTTACTTAAGAAATTATTCAAGACAAACTAATAAAATAAAAAAAGACAAGAAATGTATAAACTAATAAACTGATAATATAAAAAGTAGGCCAACTAGCAATATAATAATCTATCAAACGTAGGCTATTTCCAGTCAGTGTAGCTATAACAGCTGAGGTAAACAAGTGTAAACTTAAACAGCTTACATTTCTCATTGTCCTAATTTTTGACGAAGATATGCTACTGCATAATATTTTATTATATAATAAAGCTAATAAATGTATCCTTCAAGAGCAGTGAGTTGTATGTTCACGTTTTCTTGACAGTTTTACAATAGAACGTTATAAGACGTTTTCTTTTTGTGTGTCAGTTTAACAGGGATCATAAAGTGTGTGGTTTTTATTTATCTAGAAATCACATTTAAAATAAAAAGGAGCAGACCGTATGAGTCACTTTATTATCATATAGAGTAGGTACTAACTTTCCAGTCTCGCAAACTAATAAGGTTATCTACGTTAAATGTTTAACACACAGTGTCAGTTACCGTTCTCGTGAAGTGTGTTCCTTACACGCTGTCACGTGGTGGTGCTCCTGTAATCATTAGTACACTCATGTTTCTCTTCAGATCGTATAAAACTTTTGCCTTTTACTAAAGATTTCCGTGGGAGAAAATAAAATGAGTATAAATAAATTTTTAGATGCCTTGCCTTATAGTGATGGGATTTATTGCTCTTTGAGGGGATCTGGATCTTGGCGATCCGTTCCTTTCAAAGAGCCGTTTAAAAGAATGGGGGTATCTCAGTTTATCCTGGAAATAATCACTTGGAGTAATGATGAGGTGAGATTTGTAGTCAAATAATTAAAACTCAGATATCACACACCAATATCTGAGTTTGAATTATTCTGAAATATTGATTTATTACCTCATTTGTCGTGTGTGGACTATATTCTATAGGGTTGCACAACCTCCCTCTGCTTAGAAAGTGACATCACTATTTTGGATTTACCTTTAGTACAAAGTGTGTTTATGTGTAAAGCTATGTTGACTTATGTTATTCATACAATACCTACTCACAAATAAACATCAATAACAAAGCCGGCTGCAATGAATTTCTGTGCAAAACAGCTTTCACTACAAACACTAACACTTCCATACAAGAACATTGTTATCACACAAGAACATTTTGATTAAAAAAACAGCTATTTTGGCTCTTCTTAAATATTTAGTCAGTTTTAAGAAGCCAGCTTGACGGCAGCATGCACAAGTCATTGGCTCCGCTCCTACCCAATGACAGAGGCACGTAGGGTTTTTTTTTCCACTGGAGTACTCACGTAAAGGATGCGCGCGCGTGCACAACTACTATCATCATGATGTTAAGCAGTAGCACCCTGCAGTAGTTAACCCCTGCGCTGGGTGCGCCCCTTCCCCTATAACTGAGGAGCTAATTTGTGTGCATCTGTGTGAAACACGCATAGGAAAAAAGAACGACAGAAAGAACGGCTCCCCTCCAGCCGCGACTCGGCTCCCATCGTTCATGTTTATGAGCCGTTCAAAAGAATCGGTTCCTTACCAGATCCTTACAGCGGGTCTTCCTACTGATGTATAATGTTAGATCACATTGAGAATTGAATTTGTTTATTCGTGTAATATACACTCCGTACATGGAACGTGTGCATGCGTTCATATGTTAATGGTACGAATGATTTTAATCACTTTTGAATTCTGTGCACTCTCCACTCATATCAAATATGGGATAAGGTATGGGCATATAAATAGCATAATAAATATTGCTTTTGCTTATTTAATATAAAATTATATACAAAGTCGATATAAATATTACATCAAAATTGCATTAAGTGATTAATAGCTTCTTATAAAACATCAAAGTCATCAAGAAATAAATAAACTAATAAAATAAACATTTTATATATATCCATCCATCCATCTTCTTCCGCTTATCCGGGGCCGGGTCGCCGGGGCAGCAGTCTAAGCAGAGATGCCCAGACTTCCCTCTCCCTAGACACTTCCTCCAGCTCTTCCGGGGGGACACCGAGGCGTTCCCAGGCCAGCCGGGAGACATAGTCTCTCCAGCGTGTCCTAGGTCTTCCCCGGGGTCTCCTCCCAGTGGGACGTGCCCGGAACACCTCCCCGGGAAGGCGTCCAGGAGGCATCCGGAACAGATGCCCGAGCCACCTCAGCTGACCCCTCTCGATGTGGAGGAACAGCGGCTCTACTCTGAGCTCCTCCTGAGTGACCGAGCTTCTCACCCTATCTCTAAGGGATCGCCCAGCCACCCTGCGGAGAAAGCTCATTTCGGCCGCCTGTATCCGGGATCTTGTCCTTTCGGTCATGACCCAAAGCTCATGACCCAAAGCTCATGACCATAGGTGAGAGTAGGAACGTAGATTGACCGGTAAATCGAGAGCTTTGCCTTACGGCTCAGCTCCTTCTTCACCACAACAGACCGGTACATCGACTGCATTACTGCAGAAGCTGCACCGATCCGTCTGTCAATCTCCCGTTCCATCCTTCCCTCACTCGTGAACAAAAGATACTTAAACTCCTCCACTTGAGGAAGGATCTCTCCACCAACCAGCTCCTGCTTCGGTCATACAGGGACCGGACAGCCCTTAGCAAAGGACCCTGGACCCCATACTCCCGGAGCACCCTCCACAGGCCGCCACGAGGGACACAGTCGAATGCCTTCTCCAAATCCACAAAGCACATGTGGACTGGTTGGGCAAACTCCCATGAACCCTCCAGCACCCTGTAGAGAGTATAGAGCTGGTCCAGTGTTCCACGGCTCGGAATCCCTCCTTGAACTGCCACCTTAATGTGGTGGAGGGGTTTGAGTACCCAAATGACCCTAGGAGCTATGTTGTCTGGGGCTATATGCCCCTGGTAGGGTCTCCCAAGGCAAACAGGTCCTAGGCGACAGGTCAGACTAAGAGTGGTTCAAAATCCCTTATGATGGACAAAAATTCAAGGCCCGTGACGTCGCCCGGTATGGCGCAGCCGGGGCCTCACCCTGGAGCCAGGCCCGGGGTTGGGGCTCGTATGCGAGCGCCTGGTGGACGGGCCTCTCCCCACGGGGTCCGGCCAGGCTCAGCCCGAAGGAGCGACGTGGGACCGCCTTCCCGTTGGCTCACCACCTGCAGGAAGAGCAGTAAGGGGCCGGTGCAGAGAGGATCGGGCGGCAGTCGAAGGCGGGGACCTCGACGACCTGATCCCTGGACACGGAAACTAGCCTTAGGGACGTGGAACATCACCTCGCTGGCGGGGAAGGAGCCTGAGATGGTGCGTGAGGTTGAGAGGTTCCGACTAGAGATAGTCGGGATCACCTCTACGCATGGCTTGGGCTCTGGAACCACACTCCTTGAGAGAGGATGGACTCTTCACCACTCTGGAGTTGCCCATGGTGAGAGGCGACGGGCTGGTGTGGGTTTGCTTATAGCCCCCCAGCTCAGCCGCCATGAGTTGGAGTTTACCCCGGTGAACGAGAGGGTCGCTTCCCTGCGCCTACGGGTTGGGGATAGGTCTCTCACTGTCATGTGTGCCTACGGGCCAAACGGCAGTGCAGAGTACCCGGCCTTCTTGGGGTCTCTGGGAGGAGTGCTGGAAAGTGCTCCGACTGGGGACTTCGTCGTTCTACTGGGGGACTTCAACGCTCACGTGGGCAACGACAGTGACACCTGGAGGGGCGTGATTGGGAGGAACGGCCCCCCCAACCTGAACCCGAGCGGTGTTCAGTTATTGGACTTCTGTGCTAGTTACAGTTTGTCCATAACGAACACCATGTTCAAGCATAAGGGTGTTCACCAGTGCACGTGGCACCGGGACCTGCGGCCGTATGTCTTGGACACTCGGGTGAAGAGAGGGGCGGAGCTGTCAACTGATCACCACCTGGTGGTGAGTTGGATCCGATGGCGGGGGAGGAGGCTGGACAGACTCGGCAGACCCAAGCGTACTGTAAGGGTTTGCTGGGAACGTTTGGCCGAGTCTCCTGTCAGAGAGATCTTCAACTCCCACCTCCGGCGGAGCCACGACCGGATTCCGAGGGAGGCTGGAGATATTGAGTCTGAGTGGACCATGTTCTCCACCTCCATTGTCGAAGCGGCTGCTCGAAGCTGTGGCCGTAAGGTCTCCGGTGCCTGTCGAGGCGGCAATCCCCGAACCCGGTGGTGGACACCGGAAGTAAAGGATGCCGTCAAGCTGAAGAAGGAGTCCTATCGGGCCTGGTTGGCTTGTGGGCCTCCTGAGGCAGCTTACAGGTACCGGCAGGCCAAGCGGGCTGCAGCCCGGGTGGTTGTGGAGGCAAAAACTCGGGCCTGGTAGGAGTTCGGTGAGGCCATGGAGAAGGACTATCGGCTGGCCTCGAAGAGATTCTGGCAAACTGTCCGGCGCCTCAGGAGAGGGAAACAATGCCCTACCAACGCTGTTTATAGTGGAGGTGGGCGGCTGTTGACCTCAACTGGGGATGTCGTCGGACGGTGGAAGGAATACTTCGAGGATCTCCTCAATCCCGCCGTCACGTCTTCTATTGAGGAAGCAGAGGCTGAGGGCTCAGAGGTGGACTCGTCCATCACCCTAGCTGACGTCACTGAGGTAGTCAAGAAACTCCGCGGTGGCAAGGCAGGGCGATGGATGAGATCCGCCCTGAGTACCTCAAGTCTCTGGATGTTGTGGGGCTGTCTTGGCTGACACGCCTCTGCAGCATCGCGTGGCGGTCGGGGACAGTGCCTCTGGGATGGCAGACCGGGGTGGTGGTACCTCTTTTTAAGAAGGGGGACCGGAGGGTGTGTTCTAACTACAGGGGGATCACACTTCTCAGCCTCCCTGGGAAAGTCTATGCCAGGGTACTGGAGAGGAGAAGACGGCCGATAGTGGAACCTCGGAATCAGGAGGAACAGTGCGGTTCTCGTCCGGGCCGTGGAACATTTTATATATATATATATATATATATATATATATATATATATATATATATGTAGGCCTATAGAATTTATTTCCAGTCAGTTCTTAGATAGGCTACATCTCCAAAATATCTTATAAAGAGCACTTTGTCTGGAAAGCATCTGCTGTGTAAACATCTGATACATGTCTTTAAGATGTTTGATTTAGAATTTATGTAAAACTGACTTTTTAAACACATTTTCTAAATGAAGATAATATTTTATTAAATAATAAAGCTAATAAATGTATCCTTCAAGAGCAATGAGTTGTATTCGTGTTTTCTCGACAGTATTGTTATCGTACTTGGGCAGGTCTGTAATCCTTAGGGGCTTTCGCACCGGAGGAACCTTTTCATACTTCCCAGAACTATTGGCGGAAGTACCCTGATTATGGTGTGTTCCCAACGCAGAAACTAGGAACGATTTTAGTTCTAGGAACTCCTTTTGGAGGAACGAATTTAGCTCCTACTTCAGAGTAGGAGAAAATCCAACGGAACTTTGAGGGGACCAAGCGAAACATGATTATGTATTTCTGCTCAGCTAGCAACACTGGATATCAACCACACTGCATATGCTAATAACTTTTTATTACTGTCTACTTTCTATGTATAACAGTTCTAACATCTAATAATGTATTAGACCACACTGTAAGACAGATCGTAAACTAATGAACACGGAGAATGTGAGAACTGTGTGGCTCTGGCTGCTGTTCTCTGCGCCGTCAAAATAAAAGTCACAACAATAAGCGCGGCTTACGTCACTTCACAGTTCCTTCTGGTGGTGCGAATGCAACCAGGAAAACGTTCCTAGGGGATCCATTAGTTCTTGGGAAACCACCCTGATGGCTAGTTCCTAGAACTACCTGGTGCGAAAGCCCCTCTTGTGACACAAGCCAACTAGTGCAAAAAGATGAGGACTTTAATCGTTCGGGCGGCGCACGCATACATTACTGAGATGTACCGGCATACACTGACTACAATAACCTGTCTTGATAAAGAACATTTTGAAAGACTGGTTAAATCATTCTCCTGGCCTCCCTCTCCTTCTTTTCACGATGTTACTGATACCCAGATTTTTCCCTAAAATGTTCAGTCAGTCTCATTTCCACTGTAACTTTTCAACTGTTCTTGGACCAGCCTCAACTCTGGTTGGTTCTGTTCTTGGAGCAGCCTCAACTCTGATTGGCTCTGTTCTCGGAGCAGCCTCAATTCTGATTGGTTCTGTTTGTGGAGCAGTCTCAACTTGGTTCTGTTCTTGCAGCAGCCTCAACTCTGATTGGTTCTGTTTTTGGAACAGCCTCAACTCTGATTGGTTCTGTTCTCGGAGCAGCCTCAACTCTGATTGGTTCGGTTCTCGGAGCAGCCTCAACTCTGATTGGTTCTGTTTTTGGAGCAGCCTCAATTCTGATTGGTTCTGTTCTTGCAGCAGCCTCAATTCTGATTGGTTCTGTTTTTGGAGCAGCCTCAACTCTGATTGGTTCTGTTTTTGGAGCAGCCTCAACTCTGATTGGTTCTTTTTTTGGAGCAGCCTCAACTCTGATTGGTTCTGTTTTCGGAGCAGCCTCAACTCTGATTGGTTCTGTTTTTGGAGCAGCCTCAACTCTGATTGGTTCTGTTCTTGAAGCAGCCTCAATTCTTATTGGTTCTGTTTTCGGAGCAGCCTCAACTCTGATTGGTTCTGTTTTTGGAGCAGCCTCAACTCTGATTGGTTCTGTTTTCAGAGCAGCCTCAACTCTGATTGGTTCTGTTCTTGAAGCAGCCTCAACTCTGATTGGTTCTGTTTTGGGAGATATTTGGAAAACTTTTTTAACTAAATCGCATGTTTATGTGGTTTTCGATAATTTCTATTTGTCTTCATTTTTGATGAAGATAATATGCTACTGCATAATATTTAATTAAATGATAATAATAATAAATGTATCCTTCAAGAGCAGTGAATTGTATATTTGCGTTTTCTCGACAGTATCTTAAACGTTTCACAATAGAACGTTAGAAGACGTTCTTTTTTGGTCTGTGTCAGTTTAACAGGGATCATAAAGTTTTTTTATTAACTAGATATCACGTTTAAAATAAAAATAAAGTGAAGACCGGATGAGTCACTTTTATAGGTCACTATTATCATATGAAAAGGTTCTAACTATCCAGTCTCACAACAAATAAATGTTTAACACACAGTGCCGTCACCGTTCTCGTGAAGTGTGTTCCTTACACCCGCTCACGAGCTGGTGCAATGAGGAAAGTAATAATTTCATCATCCTCTTCAGATCGTATAAATCTTTCGCCTTTTATTAAAGATTTTCGAGGGGAGGAACACAATGAGTATAAATTAATCTTAAGTCACTCTACTAAACATGTAGGGCTCTCAGGTTTGTTGAAATAATAGAATGTGCTGATCCTAAAATAGTAAAATAGTGTTCCAGTTCCGAACTAATGCACCATGTTATTCCATTAAACATTTTAAATTCTGGAACTTGGAACGTTAGAAGAAAACTTTTCCTTTATGTTCCACTCACTGATGGTAGAAGACAACGCCCTCTGTTGGTCTATGTCAGTTCAACAGGGTTAATAAAGTGTGATTTATTATTATTTTTTTTTATGTCAAGTTTAAAATAAAAAAGAGCAGATCGGATGAGTCACTTTATTATCATATGAAAAGGTTCTAACTATCCATCTCGCAACAAATAATCAATGTTAAATGTTGAACACGGTGTCCGTCACCGTTCTCGTGAAGTGTGTTCATTACACTCGGGTCCGTGCTGGTTCAGTGAAGATATTAGTACACTCATGTTTCTCTTCAGATCGTATAAATCTTTCGCCTTTTACTAAAGATTTCCGTGGGGAGGAACACAATGAGTATAAACTAATTTTTTGAAGCCTTGCTTAACAGTCGGGCTACATTACGGTGATAAATATCAGAACTGATGGAAAATAGAACAGGATAGTACGTGCTATACACGTGAGTGGATCGTGTGAGTTCGCGTTCAATAAGTTAATAGTAGTAATTCAATATCTTGCAATCTGCGCCCTCACCATTCTCCACTCAGCAAGAGCATGTGAAATAGCATAATAAATTTTGCATAATTTATATACATTTATATACAAAGTTGATATAAATATTACATCAAAATTGCAGCGATTAATAACATCTTATGAAATGACAAAAAACAATAAATTAATACACTTTTATATATATATATATACAGGTCCTTCTCAAAAAATAAGCATATTGTGATAAAGTTCATTATTTTCCATAATGTAATGATAAAAATTAAACTTTCATATATTTTAGATTCATTGCACACCAACTGAAATATTTCAGGTCTTTTATTGTTTTAACACTGATGATTTTGGCATACAGCTCATGAAAACCCAAAATTCCTATCTCAAAAAATTAGCATATTTCATCGGACCAATAAAATAAGTGTTTTTAATACAAAAAAAGTCAACCTTCAAATAATTATGTTCAGTTATGCACTCAATACTTGGTCGGGAATCCTTTTGCAGAAATGACTGCCTCAATGCGGCGTGGCATGGAGGCAATCAGCCTGTGGCACTGCTGAGGTGTTATGGAGGCCCAGGATGCTTCGATAGCGGCCTTAAGCTCATCCAGAGTGTTGGGTCTTGCGTCTCTCAACTTTCTCTTCACAATATCCCACAGATTCTCTATGGGGTTCAGGTCAGGAGAGTTGGCAGGCCAATTGAGCACAGTAATACCATGGTCAGTAAACCATTTACCAGTGGTTTTGGCACTGTGAGCAGGTGCCAGGTCGTGCTGAAAAATGAAATCTTCATCTCCATAAAGCTTTTCAGCAGATGGAAGCATGAAGTGTTCCAAAATCTCCTGATAGCTAGCTGCATTGACCCTGCCCTTGATAAAACACAGTGGACCAACACCAGCAGCTGACATGGCACCCCAGACCATCACTGACTGTGGGTACTTGACACTGGACTACAGGCATTTTGGCATTTCCTTCTCCCCAGTCTTCCTCCAGACTCTGGCACCTTGATTTCCGAATGACATGCAAAATTTGCTTTCATCCGAAAAAAGTACTTTGGACCACTGAGCAACAGTCCAGTGCTGCTTCTCTGTAGCCCAGGTCAGGCGCTTCTGCCGCTGTTTCTGGTTCAAAAGTGGCTTGACCTGGGGAATGCGGCACCTGTAGCCCATTTCCTGCACACGCCTGTGCACGGTGGCTCTGGATGTTTCTACTCCAGACTCAGTCCACTGCTTCCGCAGGTCCCCCAAGGTCTGGAATCGGTCCTTCTCCCCAATCTTCCTCAGAGTCCGGTCACCTCTTCTCATTGTGCAGCGTTTTTTGCCACACTTTTTCCTTCCCACAGACTTCCCACTGAGGTGCCTTGATACAGCACTCTGGGAACAGCCTATTTGTTCAGAAATTTCTTTCTGTGTCTTACCCTCTTGCTTGAAGGTGTCAATGATGGCCTTCTGGACAGCAGTCAGGTCGCCAGTCTTACCCATGATTGCGGTTTTGAGTAATGAAACAGGCTGGGAGTTTTTAAAAGCCTCAGGAATCTTTTGCAGGTGTTTAGAGTTAATTAGTTGGTTCAGATGATTAGGTTAATAGCTCGTTTAGAGACCCTTTTCATGATATGCTAATTTTTTGAGACAGGAATTTTTGGTTTTCATGAGCTGTATGCCAAAATCATCAGTATTAAAACAATAAAAGACCTGAAATATTTCAGTTGGTGTGCAATGAATCTAAAATATATGAAAGTTTAATTTTTATCATTACATTATGGAAAATAATGAACTTTATCACAATATGCTTATTTTTTTAGAAGGACCTATATATATATATATATATATATATATATATATATATATACACATATATAGGCCTATAGCCTACAATTTATTTCCAGTCAGTTCCCAGATGGCTTATAACTCCCATAATGTTCCCAAAATGTCTTATAACTTTGTCTGAAAAGCATCTGCTGTGTAAACATCTGATACACGTCTTTAAGATGTTTGATTTAGAATTCATATGACACTGACTTTTTAAAGACATTTTTTTAAATTATGCGACTGCATAATATTTTATTAAATAATAGCCTGCAGCTAATAAATATCCTTCAAGAGCAGTGAGTTGTATTCGCTGTTTATCGACAGTTTTGTTATCGTACTTGGGCAGGACTGTAATCCAAAATCTTTTGGAAAAGACGAAATATTCATTCGATCTGAAGAGAAACATAAGTGCACTAGTTTCCTCACTGCACCAGTCCAGCACGGACCCGAGTGTAAGGAAAACACTTAACGAGAACGGATCAGAGTTGAGGCTGCTCCGAGAACAGATGTCGATCATGTACCGGCGTCCCATTACATCGACATGACGATCCCTACACTGACTAACCAGTCTTGATAAAGAACATTTGGAAAGACTGGTTAAATCATTCTCCTGGCCTCCCTCTCCTTTTCATGACGTTACTGGTACCCAGAGTTTCCCCCGTCATTTTCAGTCAGTCTCATTTCCACTGTAACTTTTCAACTGTTCTTGGAGCATCCAAGCCCCGTTCACTGTACTGATCCACTTGTCCGTGCGACACTTCATTCGCGCCGTACTCCACTTTATTCCTGCGGGTGACGTCACGCGACTTTAACGCGCCCGCAAAGCATCCCGGGAAGGCGGCGCTTCATTTGGAAAAATGCTGCGCGTCAAAAAACTGGCCGATGCCCATCTTTATGCAAATGAATCCGTCAAACGCGACGCGTATATCCAATAGAGGAAGTCTCTCGAAGAACCTTTATTCTAGACTGGCCGCTGTGTCATAACCACGTCCATAGCGGTAAACTTGAGGAACGCCTATCAATTTATGTGGAGAGGCGTGCAACCTACCTGTTACGGTCTATGGATCTGATATTAAACAGTAATAGGAAGCCCTGTCGTTCAACAGGGCGTCAAAAAATTAATTTATACTCATTGTGTTCCTCCCCACGGAAATCTTTAGTAAAAGGCGAAAGATTTATACGATCTGAAGAGAAACATGAGTGTACTGATTTTAACATTGCACCAGCACGCGAGCCTTTATAAGGGACACACTTCACGAGAACGGTGACGGACACCGTGTGTTCAACATTTAACGTGTATTATTTGTTGTCAAACTGGAGAGTTACTTTTCCATATGATAATAAAGTGACTCATCCGGTCTGCTCTTTTTTTTTTTTTTTTTTTTAAACGTGAACATTAAATATATCACACTTTGATCCCTGTTGAACTGACACAGACCAACAGGGGGCGTTGTCTTCCTCCATCAGTGAGTGGAACACAAAGGAAAAGTTCTCTTCTAAAGCCCCGTTCACACCGTCGCTGTATGTCGCTAGGCTCTGTACTGTGATGTCGCTTCACGTTTCACGGTGCTGTCGCTCTAATGTTACTGTTAGATTGCACGTCTGGCCATATCTATACAAAATACCATCACAAGTGATATATAATACAATACAATTTTAATTTGACAAGGAATTAGGCTAAAAAGAAACAGTACATGCTGTTGGGAGAGTGTTTTTATATTACCATAGCAGTGTTCTGTGGATTAAATAATTGACTAGATTAACGATCGATCAATCAACAAATTAAACTCACTCACATCAGACTCAATGATATTATTTATTTTAGAAACCTTTGAGTTTAAAGGTTTTGAAATTTTCTTAAAAGAAGAAAAAAGGGACTTTATATCAGAGGAGAATATTCTTAAATCAGGATCATTGAATGGTTCTGTCTTTATAAGGATGAATCTTGCCCAGAAGACAAAGTAATAATACCGTATAATCAAGATTTTTATCGTTAGAATGAAAATCTGACAAAAAATTATAGATTCTGTCATTTGTGTGTTAAATAATCTGCTAAAGTTATTGTTGTTTAGCAATGATGCAACATTTATTATTTATAAACAATTAGCTTGGTATAGGTAGCGGTAGCCTATCAATTCATTTCTATATCAATGGATGGGTCTATAATTTATTTTGAGAGACAAAAAGTACTTGACGGTCAGGTTTATGTTCTATCTGGCTTAAACTCAGCTATACCACGTGTAGGTTTAGTTGCCCCTAGTCTTCTCTACTCACTTTAAAATGCATTTTCTTTTTAATTTTCTTTTGTTGCCTGTCTTTAGCTTGTCTGAGATCGCCTCTTCTGGTAAGACCCTGTTTACTCCTTACACTAAAGCATACTCCACATGGTTTCTGGGGCAACATTACAGTAGATATTGGAAATATCTGAACTTGTTTTTTTACAGTCTATGATGTGAACACACAAAAGACACATTTATAATAGGCATGTATACATGTATGTAAATCTCTCTCTAAGTAAAGAGTTGAACTGCACACTCACTCAAATATTTTGATTATTTCCAACATCATTTTTTAAAATAGCTTACTGGTCGGGACTAAAATGTAGGGTATGTGCACTTAATGTGGGTTTTATCATACTCTGTCTTTACCAAATTCTTTTTAACTTGCATCTCATAAAGGTGTGTTTGCTTTAGCTATAAGAAAATGAAAATCTATCTCTAAACTTATAAACACTCATTATTTTTTTATGACTTACAAAATAAACAACTTACAGAGACATACATGGACATGGTTTTAATGTCATTTTCAATTTTCTCTGCACAGTCCATCATTGGTGGCCAAAAGAAATCAAAGTGGCTTGACACTTTTTTCACTATTGTTCCATCAATAAGTGCTTGTGCCGCTGTACTTTGAAGATCAGGAGCAAATTGATGCAATCCACACACACCTGACATCAATTCTACACACACACATTTCGTATCAACCGTTTCTTAAACACTTTTAATTAAGGCATGAGAAGACATTTTAAATAGACCATTAAAAAAATAACTCCTGCATTGCAGAATTTAGCAGGCCTACATTCAATTAAAATTAAGAAACATTTTCTCTCTTTTTTATGATTGCTCTGTTCAGACCTTAAAAAGAAACAATCCCCCCCCCCCCCACACACACACACACACACACAAACGATAAAATCACCATGGATGTCCTTTTAAAAAATAGTTAAAGAAGAGGGGTAAACCATAGGGGAGTCATCATAATTCATAAATGGTGTCAATAAAAAAAAGTTGTGAACAACAGTATTGTGTCTTTCTTTTAAATGGCCCTTGGAATTTTAGAAAAGGGATAAATTGTGTTTGTCTTCATAAAATGCTGTGTAGGATACTGTTTTGTAGCTGTACAAAACATAACGACCAATAGAGAATGGTACTACAGCTAATCAAGGATCCATATAATTACACGGTACTGTATGTCTAATGGGCTAAATTTGGTTAATATCTGAATGTAACTATAAATTCACAACAACATATTGCACTCAGTCTTCCATATAAAAACCTATGGTGAATAGGCCTATAACTGCATTAGGTCATATACTTTTCATAACATAGTTGATCCAACTGTGTATTTTTAAATTTTCAATTCACAAAAACACATAGTCTTCTGTAGGCTGAGTGAAGAGAGTGAAGCCCAACTGAATAGCTAAAGACATTTTAATCCGTGCAGATCTAAACTGTAACGTTTATATTTAAATGAACAAAAAAATGTCTATGTACAAGTTATTCATGTGTAAGAGTCGATTTATGTTATTTTGAAGTATATTCCCCTACTGGACGCATCAGGAACAACAGGGGCGTAAAACTGTCAGGGGCGTATATCTGCCGGCTCCAGGTCTGCAGTGCAGCCTCCCCATATAGACTTTTGTCGCTTGTCTCTTCTCGCTTGACACGCCCACATTCTGTCTCCAACGGTCAATGTCGCTCGTGTCGCCGGCGCTCCATTGAAATGAATGGGATCATGTCGCTGCGTGTCGCTGGCGGTGTGAACGGGGCTTAACCTTCCAATTCTTCCCAATATTTCTTCTTGGAAACTAACAAAAACACCAAGAGAACAGAATCGGAGTTCACACTTTGTCGCTGCGCTGGAGGGCGTTCCCACTACTGGTTGCCTAGTAATGTTTGTGAATGAAATTCACGGATGTTACGCCATGTTAAACAAAAACTAGGTTTTCATGCCGCTACTAACAAATAATTTTGGAAGGAAAAGACTAAATATTAATGGAATCAGTAGGCCTACATAAAATGCGTAATATTAAAGATGAACGAGAAACAGTGAGTGCTCTTTGCCATCGCGGCTATGTAACTGCAGCAAACGGGAGAATACCGGTCTATCTTGGTTCCCGAAACCCTTCAGGCACGGAGTCAGTACGGTGAATACCACTATATGTACACGGAGATATATCATAAATCATAGGACAGTTTCTGACTGCTAAAATGAGCTTCTCCTTGAACTTGCCTCGGTCAGACTCAACACTGAAGAGTGACGCACTCCACTGACTTCACCCCTATTGGTTGTCGCTCCCGAAAGTCGCTCTGCATTTGCATAAAGTTAAAAAGATCACAACTTTGACACGCCACAACGGTCGCTGTCGCGCGTGTCGCCTGAAATCACCTGTACTGATCCACTTTTGCGACACGAGGGTGGTGTCGCACGCATAGACTGTAAAAAAGGAGTGTGTTCCTTTACACCCGGTCACGTGGTGGTGCTACAGTAATCTTCAGTACACTCCCCCTATGGTACACTCATGTTTCTCTTCAAATCGTATAAATCTTTCGCCTTTTACTAAAGATTTCCGTGAGGAGGAACACAATGAGTATAATCTTTTTTTTTTACGTCCTATTTAACTGTTAGGGCTCTCAATCCTTTTGAAATAATAGAATGTTATGTTCTTAGGTTGCGTTCCAAATTCGAACTAATACGCTTTCTATATCGCATTATAAATACTGTCTGCGAGTGTCTAACATTTCTTAAGAGGAAAAAGTGCATTTCTACTGTCGCAGCTTTAAATACGTAGTGGAGAGGACGGGGCTAACAGACATAAAAATAATGTTTAAAGTTCATACAATACACGTGTGAGTGCAAAGTGCGTCATTTGGGACAACTTAAACGTTTTTAAAGCTGTAATATTTTGCTATACTGCACTGTTTTGAATGCAAATTTAGAGAACTAATGTAATTAAAGGGATATTGTTTTGAAAAAAATCATAATTTCTCACCCTCATGTTGTTTTAAAACTGTATGAGTTTCTTTTCTTCTGTTGAACACAAAATAGGATATTTTAAACAATGCTGGTAACCAAACAGTTGCTGGTCCTAATTGACTTCCATTGTAGGGAAATAAATAGCTACTAATGGAAGTTATGGGACCAGAAACCATAAAAAAAAAAAAAACTTAAACTTTTATTTTGTTCAACAGAAGAAATAAACTCATACAGGTTTAAAACAGAGTAAATGAAAATTCTAAGTGTCAACCGAATGTATTTTAGAATTTTTGTCTTGTCTTAAATGTCTTAGTTTTTTGTTAATCGTACAACTTTTGTTACTTTGTTTTTGCCATAGCCCTGCTGCTGGCATGGCGCTAAAAACAACAATAATAAATGGCTATAAATACACATTTATTCAAGATTAGAGAATAAAAGACAGGAAGTGTATAATATATAAAAAGCATGGCCTGTATTTTTATATGCATATTTTTTATATATATATTTTACATTACATATTTAACAGAAACATTAAAAGTCTTTGCTTTTCAAATGTTTGAATTTGTGCATTTTGTTTCTTGAAGGCAGATTGGATGGGACTTGTGGAGATTGACCCTTTACCCATAAGCGTCGCACTTAGTACTAGGAACACGAGTGATCTTTGTCCTGCAGCCTCCACCCTCCAGATAACCAGCACAGAGCAGGTAACAAAATAAATACTGTCTCTTGAATAACAATATTATATTGCATTGATTGTGTCTAAATAGAGCTATATGAACAAATCTTAATAATGCAACAGTGGGATTATTGATTTGAATAATTGTCTTTCACTTTTACACTGTTGTGGGTGTGCAGAAAATGATCCTATTCCTGCATGTGTGCTTATTTTACAGAACTGTGTATTTTTGACAACTATTAGAATGACTTGAATTTAACTTAGTGCTACTAGTCTAGTTCATAAGTAGTAGCAATCGTCATGTTATAAATCTCATATTAACTAAAGTCCACTTTGAGGTTACTGTTCTATCACAGACTGAAATGACTAAGCACATTATTGATTTTTAATGTCACAGACCAGCTTTTTGTCTGTCTGTAATCAGACTCAATTGGGACTATTTCTGGATTCACATATTTTCTAGATTTTTCTCCGTTGTACACTTGTATGCTGTTACACACAGCATCATTTAGATCCTGTGACATTTCTGTTTTCTCAGTCTTGAAGATGGTGGTTTTGTCTAAAGAGTACGGCTATGTGGCGCTTACCGGAGCGGCATCATTTCTCCTGATGGGTCATCTGTCTCATGCCGTGGGGAAGGCTCGCGTTAAATACAATGTCCCGGTAACATAACAGACAGTTATTGTCATGGAAGCTAGTTTCTACAAGAAAATAAAAAAAATACATGTATAAAAGCTAACTACAACTTTTTATCTCACATTTCTGACTTTTCATCGCAATTGCAAGTTTATATGAGAAACCGATATGTCTGATAAACATGCAAAAATACAAAAATCTGATAGAAGCATATAATTTAGTTCAGTGGTTCTCAACTGGTTTTGCATTATGACCCAGACTTTACATTGGACATCAAAGGGCGACATAAAGTAAACTAATGTCCTTTAAACAGATATTGATACAATACACAATACTTTAAACTCACAGCATCTAAGTTTAATTATCCTAACCGCACACAATTATACGGTTAATTGAATTTTATTGTTTATGTTTAGCATTTATTGCTTCCTCGTGTCCATCAGAACACAGTGGTTTGGGAACCCCTTTTTTAGAGCACAAAAGTACTATTTTGCTTAATGGTTTTTGGTGTAATTAAGTTTGAACCTATGATGAAATTATTCATTTTATTTCCTAGTATCCTACAATGTACAGTGATGATCCCGAGACTGGCCACAAATTCAACTGTATCCAGCGAGCGCATCAGAACACGTATGCGTGCATTACTATTCATTATGCATTAATATTCTCAGTATACATTATAGACGGCAGATGTATTACTGCTAAACATTAAAGTTTTCTTTACAATAAATATCAGCTTATTTCATGTTTTACATTTGATCGAGAAGTGGTTGTTGTGATTGGTTTCCTTGCTGCTTTTCTGATGGTTTATTGATGCTGTTGTGGATATTTGTAATTATAATTGTAAAACAAAAAGCATGCAGTATATTTATATATGTGCCGTTTTCTTACAGCGTTGAAGTTTTGTCTCTATTCCAGTTTCATTTATCTGTGGGTGGGATTCAGCATCCAGTGAGTATAGATCAAAGCTTTACTAACACCCATGCAAGCTAATGCTAACTGAGAGATGAACTGTTTCTTGTGTTTCTCAGCGCCTGGCCAGCGTGTTGGGAATGATCTGGATTCTCAGTCGGGTGCTGTACGCTCAAGGATACTCTACTGGAAGTGAGTGTCTTTGCACCTCCACAGAACTGATCTGTGTAGATTTAAGGCAACTGGATTATGAATACAGCTAGTGAAGTGAGTTTGAGTGTTGTGTTCTGTCCTGTTAGAGCCTGAGAAGCGCCGGCGTGGCTCCTTCGGGATGCTTGCTTTGCTGGGTCTGTTCGTCTGCACGGTGAACACTGGGAGAACACTGCTCGGATGGGGACCTGGGTTCAAATGGCCAATATGTTTTAAATAGTGGAAATCATGTTTCCAATTCAATTCTACTCTAATTCCACATTCTATAAAGTGACTATAAAGTAAAAAAACATGTTATGTAAAATTAGAAAAACAGAAAGAGGCTCATTTCACACTGTAAAACCTCTGGGAATTCTCTGTGTGTACATTTCTGTTTTAAATAAATGGCATAAAAGTTGAAACGTTCAATTTAGTTACTGTTGTGTCTTTAAAAAGGTAGAGTGTAATTATGTGAAACATGCTACAACCGCCAAGTGGATATAATTTAATATCATTGAGATACAATTAGTTTCCATTTTTGCATTTAAATAAGAAAGTTGTTGGTAAATTTGTGTTTTATTTTATTAGTTTATTATTTTATTTTATTTAGTTTAAGTTTTAGTTAACTATAACAACTCTGTACCACAGACTTGACGAAAGGGAAGTTTTGATGGTATGCAAAATATGCATAAAAATACCATATTAAGTTAACATGAAGTAAAACTAAAGCTAAGAAGCTAAAATTAAGATAAATATTGCTATTAAACAATAGCAGTATAGTTTACAGTATGTGAAATGTCTCACGTGATGCTTATAGTGTTCTAGAAACCGTAAGTATAATAGCTATAGCAAACATTAAACATACGGTGTAAATATAGTGGAATATAATGTATGTGAATGGTGTGAGTGGCCATTAAACCAGATTTACTACATTTCCCATAATGCATGTGGTGTGACGGAAGTGACGTGTAATATAGTGGCTCTGGCTCCTGGATTTAAACCAAACGGACACTGCCCCCATAAAAAGAGAATTTTAGACATGTAATCGAACTTTTAATGATATTATTTCAGGAAGGATACTCATTAGCGAAGTTTCTCTGAAATAAACGGTCGCTTCAGTGTTTCGCACATGTGTGTTTTGAAGCGTTATTTCAGTTGCGTGTTTAACGTTACTAAAGCTGAAACACACCTCTGCAGAATCTGGTGACGCTATATGTGATCCGTTTACCTGGCCTTGTAACCTCACCTGTCATTATTCCTGCTGGTTTAAAGTGTCTTCATAAAGCAGATAGGTTTTATGCTCGTGTTTAATTCGAGAAGCTGGTTATCAGGCGCTCAGGATGAACTGGGACCATCAGTTGAGCTCCATCATCTCCGAGGCGGACGGAAGTGTCGCAAAGATCAGGGTAAGAGACTGTATTTCATCACAAATAATCATTCATTTTAATTAAATTTCTAAAATGTATGTCAGTTTAGAAAGTTGCAGATACTGGCCGCTAGATTGCGCTCTCTGTCTGCTAGATCAATTAAAGCGACAGTTCACCTAAAATTAAAAATTATTTACTCACCCTCATGTTATTCTTAACCTCTATGACTGACTTTTGTGAAATAAAGCTTTAATTTACCTCACTTACTAATATTGTGTCTTACAAGGAACGCCTAATTACATATGGAAGATCTCCTAGAGGAACTGAAGGTAAGTCCTTTTTGAATGATTAAGCCCATTACTATAAAATTGACAGATTGAGAATATTCTGTATAATTCTTCTCAATTCTCATAGTCATTGAAAACCTTGAAATAAAAAGGGAATTTTAAAAAGAATCATTTCCTGGCCTAAAGAAGTCATGTAAATTAGTAAAAGTTTTATTGCCAAAAAATTAAACTACTAAATTAGCTATTTCTGAGCAATGTTCGTTTAGTATTATTACTATTATAGTTTTTATTTGATATTTTCAGTTTTCATTTTGTCATGTGCTTTCAGTTTGTTTTATTTATTTTATTCCAGACCAGTTTTAGTGCCTCAGCTTCTAAGTTTTTCTTCTAATATTTATATAATATTTTATATCAGCTTTAAGCTTTAATAGTTTTAGTTAACGATAATAACCCTGTTTGGGAGTTAAATCTCCATAAAATAATAATTAATAAAATAAAATCCATATCTAGTCATTTTGACAGACTGGAAATTTTCTACATGGACCAAATTTTCTATAACAAATAAACTGAATAAATAATTAGAAGTAGCCCAACAAACATGAATACAAAGGGAGAAAATGTATTTATTTATTTAATTAACCTTATAGATTAGTGACCAATAGAGATGTCTGGCCTTGGAAAATGTACATCTTCACCCTATATTCAAATATTAAAGATTATAGATGTTAAAGATTTAGATTTGTCAGATTTAAGATTTAATATGTTAAAGCATATTGCGTAGTTGAGCTTGAAATCATTTGTTGTATTTGTGATGAAACATGCCAAATTATTTTTGGCCAGGCTGTCATACAAAGAAATTATGAACACATGCAAAAACAAGAGAGAGACATCAAAATATTAATAACAGGAAGAAGCATAGATGGATACAACATAACCAGAGTGTGCGGGCTTTTTTTGTGTTGCTTTTCTATGCTTTTTTTTCTTTTTGCATTGTAAAATAAAACCTGCAGCTGTAGTTTGCCTTTTTTTTTTTGGCCAAATAATTTTGTCTGATAAATACCCTAACCAAGTTTTGTTTTGTTTAAAATATCCCCTCTGGACATCAATTTTGTCCACTACGGTATATGTTCAATATGATTTAATTAGTTCATGTGTTTCTCTCTGTAGATGTGTTTCCGGTCAGAGAGGTCACAGCTGGTGTGGATTTGAAGCCCTCGTCCGCTCTCAGTCCTGCGGTTCAGTGGTCAGATCTGACCGCCATCCAGACACAACTACAGCAACAGAGTCAGGTCAGACTAACACCGGCTCTGGTCACATGACATGACCCACTTTCACCTGATATCAACGTCTGGGCTCGAGTGATCCCATCACACGTGGAGAGTTGACTTCATCTGCTATTAATATGGGTTTGGATAACATGACGTATTGGATCATTTATCTGTATTTAGTGCTGTCCACTTGAAATCTGGGGCAAAATATATGTGTTTATCATTTTGTTTTTAAGATTGTTCTTTAAGGCAAGACGCAACAGGTGAATAGGATAAACATTTGAACTAATAGATATTATCACCATAACTCCCTAGTTGATTGATCAGAGTACGTTAAAACAATTGTTTTGTATTAAAAGTTTTCTAAAATGTAATGTTTAAAAATCCAAATGAGGCATTAAGTAATTAAATATGCACCATTTTTATACATCTCCAGAACATAAATCTTAACATTGAATAAAGCCAGGTTCAGAATTTCTTGTTTTATTTTGTTGATATATAAATGTGTATATTAATTAAAAAATCTATAGATGCAAATAGATATAGTCTATAAAGTACGGTGCATAAAAAAGTGTTTTTGACTGCAGTGTCTTGCCTTAATATAATAAACTGAATCCTACAGAGCATCATTCCAGAATAACAAATAAGTTTTATGTTGTTTTGCCACAGGCCATTGAGACTTTAACACAGACTCTTCGATTGTTGGAACGAGAACGAAATGCTCAGCACAGGCAAATACAAACATTACAAGGTGATTATCCATCTCAATGTGTTTCCATGTTCTTTAATAAGCTAAGTTTTTAAAGGGATTGTGACATGAGAAATCAAATTTTCCTTGATCTTTTTACACATAAGAGGTCTTTGTACCAATTAAAACATCCTGCACGTTTCACAGCTTAAAATATCGTCCTCATTATAAACAAAGCATTTATTTAATCAAGCTCCAATAACGACTCGTTTTCATAATGTGGGATCTGTGACATCACACAGGCAAATGCATTTGCAAATGCCCGCCTCTAGAGCAAACATCAGCCAATAGCTATACATCATCACTCCATAGGCCCCGCCCACTGGCGCTCAGTCGCTTAACGGCTGACATTCGCCTTGAAATCATTTATTGTATTTGTGATGAAACATGGCAAATTGTGCAGGCATTATTTTTGGCCAGGCTGTCATACAAAGAAATTATGAACACATGCATAAACAAGAGAGAGAGATCAAAATATTAATAACTGGTTTAACTGTTATGTTGTATCAATCTATGCTCTTTCCTGAGAGTTTTTTTTTTTGTTGCTTTTCCATGCATTTTTTATTTATTTTTTGCATAGTAAAATAAAACCTGCAGCTGTAGTTTTCCTTTTTTCTTTTTTTTTTTGCCAAATAATTTAGTCAGATAAATACCCTAACCAAGTTTTGTTGTGCTCTCCACCTCAAATATTTACTTTAAAATATCCCCTCTGGACATCATATTAAACATTCAGTAGTGGACAAAATTGATTTAATTAGTTCGTGTGTTTCTCATGTGTACATTGGATGTGAGTGTCACATCATGTCAAAAGCAAATAGTACTTATTATTATTATAACTGGATACAGTATACAGAAGCATGTTCAGTTTCTGACATACTCCACACTCTTGAGTCTGCTGAAAACAGGAGAAATGAAAGAACGTTCGCTTTGACACATCCAGTTTAAACAGCAGCGTTTCTGTACAGACTTCAAAAGGATCCCAGTGTCGGAAACAACTGGATGAATTATTTTATTGCATCAGAGGATTATATGTTAGTTCGGAGCATTTTGTTTTGTAAACGAGGCACAGAGTAATGGAGAGTTCACAAAGACACTGTTGTTAAAAGATAAAGCCGACTATTGGATAAAACAGCAGCTGCATCACAAACCGGAAGTAAATGATTTCATAATGCTTTGTCTGTAAATGACGGTTTTATATACATGTTGTCTAAACACTCAGTCGTGTGCAATAACGAGTGGGCGTTAATACCGTTTCCTATGCAATGAATGATGTTAGCCAATCGGGCGTGTACTGACAAGCCTTAAAGGAGCTGTGCCTTAAAAAAATTGATCATTTCAGACAGGGAGGCAGAATGAAGGTTGAAACTAGTCATTTTTCTACATGTATGTATGTATATTTGTTTTTTTGTGCAAAAAAATGTATTACTAAAACTATATTAACATTTATAAGTGAACCTCAAGGAACAAAAAGTCCATGTCATGACCTCTTTAATGAATATTTCTTTTTTTTTAATAGAATATGCCGAGAACAAAATGTGCTCTGTTTGAGTTGATATTAATTCTAGAGCTGGTCTCTTCCAGAGGAGCATAGGAGACTCCAGGATAGACTGGAGGAGAGAGAGCGGGATGTGGAGCGGAGATCATTGAGCCCTGGACCGGATCGACGGATCGAGCAGTGGAAGAGAGAGATGGATCGAGAGCTGAGCAGCCTGAGAGCGCAGATCAACCGAGCCACGACTCTAGGAAACCAGGAAGAAAGGTCTGTCAAGACTCTTTAGTGGCATCTGTGAAAAATACATAGAAAATGGTCAAAAGTTCGGAATAATTATGATTTTTGTAATGTTTTTGAAAGAAATCTCTTCTGCTCACCAAGGATTCATTAAGTCAAAAATACATTGCACAACATTAATATTGTGTATATATGATCACAATTTCAAATGACTGTTTTCTATGGGAATATATTTTAAATATATATATTCCTGTGATCAAAGCTGAATTTTCAGCATCATTACTCCTGTCTTCAGTGTCACATGATCCTTCAGAAATCATTCTAATTTGCTGAGTTAGTGCTCAGTTATTATTAATTATTATTGGTACTCAAGTATTAATAATGGTTCATATTGTTATCAATGTTGAAAATGGTTTAATGTTCGGCTTATTTTTTTTAATGGAAGGTTACAACATTACTGTCTCTTTTGATAAATTTAATGCATACTTTGCTGGAGAAAATATTAATTTCTTTTGAATGGTAGCATATCACAGTTTCCGCAAAAATATTAAGCAGCACAACTGTTTTCAACATTGATAATAATCAGAAATGATTCTTGAGCAGCAAATCAGCATATTAGAATGATTTCTGAAGGATCATGTGACACCGGAGCAGGGTTATTATCGTTAACTAAAACTATTAATACATTTCTGTTAATTGAAATAAAGCTGAAATAAAATAAAAATATTAGTTGAACATAAACTAAAGACAATTTTAAGCTGAAGAAATGTTTAGGTTGACTAAAATTATTAATTGGAAATAAATAAAATAAACAAATAATAAAATAAGTTGAACCTATATGGCAATATATTACAAAATGAAAATGTATAAATTGACAAAAGCACATGACGACTAAAATTAACAAAACTCAAATATAAAAATAAAAGCTAACCCAAAATATGAATAAAACTATAATAAATCTAAAATAAAAACTAAAATAAATAAAACTGCACTGAAGACTAGAGTAATGATGCAAAAAATTCAGCGTTGCATCAAAGAAATAAGGCTGCATTTATTTGGTCAAAAATACAGTCAAAACTTTTATATTTTGACCAAATAAACGCAGCCTTGGTGAGCAGAGGAGACTTCTTTCAAAAACATTTTAAAAAGTTCAGAATTATTTCAAACTAATTCACCAGTAGTGTATATTATTCAAAAAAGTGTTGCAAATATATTGTGAATATTCACTCTGTCGACCCAACCCTGTCATGCACATAAAATCTAAGAAGTAAATAGTTTAAAGTCAAGATGAAATCAAAATTGACCCCAAGTGTGCCAGTAATCGGCTTGTAGTAAACAGCTTGTGCGTGTACAGACACTGATTGTTTGTAATATTTGTCCGTCCACAGTTTCAGCTCTAAACTCCGCAGAGAAGAACTGGAGCAGCTCAGGAGAGAGCTGGACATTCTCAAAAACAAACTGAGTAGGTCGTATACTAGTTACTTCTCATATAAACGTTTGATGCCATAGATGCATGAACCGTCTTAGCATATCAGATATACGCTATAATGTTACATGCATAAATCAAACCCTTTCAGTATATGAGTGTCCTGTTATTACAGTCAAGGCTTTCTGCCAGTGCAAATGCACTTTGTGTAAAAATAAACACACGCGCGCGTGTTCTACTGCTTCCACCGTCACGCAAATAAACATCACGCTTCGAGACTGGCTGTTTGTGTTGGCTTCGCATTCAGAACCACTTCAATATTGATAGACATTCTGACTCTGGGCATTTTTGCTACATTTATATCATGTTCATGAATGTTAAAAAAGCAAACTGGTTTGTGTTTCTGTAGTGCGGCAGGAGGAAGATGCGTTCCAGCTCCAGTCAGAGGCCAGAGACACAAGGAGACAGTATGAACGCAGCTCTAAGGTAAACGACACACACGCACACATGTACAGTATTATTCATTCATTTCTTTATCTTTTAAAGAAATTAATGCTTTTACTGAGCACGGATGCATTAAATTGATCAAGAGTGACAGTAAAGACATTTATAATGTTACAAAAGATTTCTATTTCAAATAAATGCTGTTCTTGTTCTGAGCAGCAAATCATCATATTAGAACGATTTCTTAAGGATCATGTGACACTGAAGACTGGAGTAATGATGATGAAAATTCAGCTTTGAATATGTTAATATTTAATTGATTCCTGTGATCAAAGTTATTCGAAATTGTAATAATATTTCACAACATTACTTTTATATATTTATATGTTTATTTATTACCAAATAAATGCAGACTTTGAACGTTAGTGTATGTTTTTTCTATTTTGCTTTTTCTGATTGTCTGTATGGCATCCTTTACATTATACTAAATGTAATATTTACCATTTTACCTAAAAGGGTGTTTTTTTCTAAAGTTAGTCAAGATTTGTATTGGCTGTTGCTACTGTATCTTTAATATGCATTTAAAATTTCTTCCGTATGTAAATGATATATAATATGCAATAGCCATTTGCATAAGGATTTATGTTGTGAACGAGTGCTTTTTGCTGTGTTCTGGTTCAGTTCACTCTCATTTCAGAGCTCATGTGATGTTTGTATTCTGCAGACGTTAGAGAGTTTCACAGATTCACACCGCACGCACAGTTTTGAGCTAGCTCGGATGGTGTCACAATACCAGCACACTCAACAGGAAGTACGTGACCTCAGGTAAGTGTGTCCTTAAAGCTGGAGCAGTGGTTCTCAAGGGGTGAGCGATGAAAAAACTGAAATGAGATGAAATCTAGATATTTCACCCTGTTAAAGCTAGAGTAGGCAATGTTTTTCATAAACACTTTGTTATACTGTTTGAAACTCTTCATGTCCTGATAGCAATCAATAATAGCAGGTTAAATATTAAAAAGTGTACATGCGTATACTGTATCTTCTGTGGAAGTCTCAGGACTGAAGAATATTCATTATTCATTATCCGATTGGATTTAGGGGGGATAGTGGGTGGGAAATGCTGCCTTGGCAACTAGATGAAATTAAATTATTATTATTATTATTTTGAATATTTAATTTCAGTTAAGATTTCTTTTATTTCATGAATCAATGATTTTTTTTTACGGTTTTAGCTAAAGATAATAACCCTGATGAGAGGAGGCTGCTTTATTTTCTGTGTGTGATTCAGAGTCACAGTCTCTGAGCTGAAGGACGAGGTGAGAGGTCTGGTCCTGAGAGACTCTCTTCTGCCCACACCTGCACAGGTACCACAGAAACCAGGTGAGACGCAGCTGTGAACACGCACTCATTAAAGGGGTTGAATACTTGAAGGTCATTTATAAGCCAAAAACCTTCATTTAGCCTCTCTCTGACATTTGGAATCAACAGAGATTTCTGTGCTATTTCCCTCTTTGCATGTGGTGTCCTTTCATTGTTCTCTTGCACCTGTGTGGTAACAGTGGTGACCGTGAAGACGAGGGCCGAGAGACGTGTGTCGTCCGTGTCGGAGGATGATTTCAGTCCCACTCCCAGTCTGGCCGAGATCAGCTCAGACGAGTTGGATGCATCCTGGCTGGAAGAACCAGGTGACACATGGACACGTGACACGAGAGATACACGTGCACTGAAGGGTGAATCTCACGCAGTGCTGCCCAGGTCCTATTTCACTGTAAAAGCTAAATAAAATAAGCCTTCAGTACCTTTTTCATTATTTTCTTAAAGGTACAGTGTTATTTTTTCACAAAAAAAAGTCAATGCAGTCAAAAAACTGAGTCAATGCACCAATCCTTCTTCCAAAACTTATTTTTGTCTTACCCTGATTCACCATGGTAAGCCTATTCTAAGTGTTTATATTTTAGACCTGACTGGATGGTTTTCACGGGAAATTGAGGATATGCGTCACTCACCCGTCTGTGTCTCGTCATATCTGTAAATATAGAAAAGTTGCTCTGGATACTTTAGTGTGAGAGTGGCACATGTTAGTTGTCACAACGAGCGAGGAAAGGTTGACATGGAGCCGCTAAATCTCCAACCTCCGGGGAATCACCCGTTTAACACAAACGCCGAACAGAGGAGACTCTGCTGGCTAAAAGAGAAGGCGAAAGAGCTCGTGATAAAACAAGAATCAACATTGGCTTGGCTTTTCGGAGATGGCGAGAACTGAGTGATTTGAAATAATAAAAACGACATCATCTCCGCATTGCTTTTACAACATTTAAGAAGGTATTTTATTGAGATAAATTTCACTGTAAAGACTTATCTCTTGTGAAGGGTCATCCGCACAACCGAAACATGTTCTTCCACAAAATGCATGTTTTTTTCTTTAACCACTAAAGGGCCAAGCTTTACATAGTGCACCTTTAATTAAGCACAAACGAGCTGCAGATAAACTATATTTCATTTTTTCTGTTGTTGTATTTAGATTTTTTTTTAAAGATGATAAAACCGCTGGAGTAATTGTTATTGTAGTATCGTATAGTGTCATTGATATACTATGTTTTTGTTAATATTCTGAAAGATTACACTTTTACATTTTCTGTTTTCATTTTAACATTGTAGTAATTGTGTAGTTCTTGTAATTTTTTGTGTGTATATATATTTACATATATATATTGTTTTTAAGTTTTAGTTATTATAGTTCTTCGAATTAAAATTGCCTTGGAAACTAGCTGAAATAAAATAAGGTGAAGAGCTTATATTTTATTTCATTTTAGTTAATATTTATTTCAAGCAATAAAAAAAGTTTTTATATGATTTTAGTTAGAGAGCAAACTAACTCCCTGAAGAGAGGAGGGCGCTTTTATTTTAAAATGTATTTATTTTATTGTACATTTTTACGATTTAATCAAGTATTCGTTTTTCATCAACTTGCGAACCACAGTTAGGAGGAACCCATGTTTACACTAACAATTACTAATTTTTCTAATTGATTTTAGAGCTACAAACAAGGAGGCGGCGCCAACGGGTCCGTCTAAATTCAGACCTGTCAGGAAGTGACATCAGCGATGCTGGAAGTGGGCTTGAGAGTAACCTTGACAATGATGCTGACGGGGTGGACAGAGTTTCAGACAGTCCTCCAGATCTCAGTCTCAGTGACCTCTGACCTTAAAGGCCAATAAACCATCGTGCTGCTATTAGAGGAAATGGAAACCTTGTTCTTAAGGGTTGACTAGGTAACGGACGGTGTACTTCTGTCATGAAGGACTGGACTGGGCGATTTCTAATATAATTGATCTACGTTGAGGTAAAATCAAGTCCATGGTGCTCACTGAGTTTCTGTAGTAAGACTGACACACATTAGACACCGATAGTCTCTTTAAAGGCTTTGGAAGTATTGCATTGACACATGCTGTATTTGGAACCACATACTAGCATACTACTCTTACTTGTTTAAAGTATCTTTCTATGGCAGAAATAGTAAGAGTAGTATGCGGTTCTGAATTCAGCCACACAGTATTCAGGAAATTGAGGTATTAGTTAACAATAAAAGTTGCAAAATGGCTTTCGAAATAATGCTAAATGGGTTTTGAATATGAACATGCAACACAAAACGCCCAAACAGTGAAATAGTTCGGCTTGTGTACATGTTTCAAACATACTTGCAGGCAGTATTTGAAGCACGTTTACATCAGTGTTTATTTATTTTACTTTAGAACATGCATTGATGAATCGCTCACAATAAGACCAGAAACCTCTATTTTACATTGACTTTAAATTGTGAAAATGAAAGTGAAAATTTTGAAATATATCGGAATAATTATTTTATGTCATTACTTGTGTTTTTAGTGTTGAGACAACTTTCAATAAGTAACAATTTAGTGTGTATTTCAAAGACTTTTATTAATTTAAAAAAGAACAATGTGTAATAAGAAACTCTTTAAATGCACTCTTACAAGTTATTACATGAAGTAAACAATATCACACATCCACCAGCCAACAAAGCACAAAAAAATGGCGTCTGTTTTATCATATCAAATTTAAGTGTGAGTCCTCATCCTTTTGAAGTACAAGCAGTGGATTCGCAGCACTGAAAACAGCGTCTTCTCAAAAGCACAAAATACTGTATTTTTCACTTTTATTAATCAATAAAAAATGGGTGTCAAGTTTATAGCTACATTTTTGTTCATTTTTTCTCAGTTTTTATAAAAAACATTTCAGTCACAAGAAAAGCATTAAAGGGATAGTTCACCCAAAAAAATTGAATTCTGTTATCATTTACTCACCTTCATGTTGTTCCAAACCTGTATGAGTTTCTTTCTTCTGCTGAACACAAAAGAAGATATTTTAAAGAATGTTGGTAATCAGACCGTTGATTGGCTTTTATTTTTCTACTATGGAAGTCAATGGCTAACGTCAACTGTCTGGTTACAAACATTCTTTAAAATATCTTCTTTTGTGTTCAGCAGAAGAAAGAAACTCATACAGGTTTGGAACAACATGAGGGTGAGTAAATGATGACAGAATTTACATTTCTTGGGTGAACTATTCCTTTAAAACTATGGCTAAACGTCTTACTGTGCGTTGATCAGTGTTGGCTGCGTGTCAAAGTGCACCTAAATAAATATTTTGTATCTTAAAACTTAATTTTAAAAGCAGCAGAAATTAGTTTTGTTTAAAAGAGCCAATTGCGTTTTCACCGTTGTTGTTTAGTCTATTTGAAGACATTCCAAATGATGAAAACATTTTTTTCCTAAATTATCTCTTGAAGTTATGTGAACATTTATATGACTGACAAAAATAGTATTTATCAGAGGTGGAAACATCCTTGGGAACGAAGCAGAGAATAAAGTGAAATTAACACTGGAAAATCATTACTGATGCTGTTCATGGAGTATTAAAAAATGTTTTGGGTTCAATACAGGTCAAGCTGCAACATTTTAATATTTCCTCTGTTCATCCCTCAGTTTGTAAGAATAAGCAAAAATCAGTTTACAGTAATGCATTTGCTATGAAGTCTATTCTTGTGTGTGTCATGCAAAGGTTACAGGCTTTAGACTCTTTACAGGAGATGGAAAACAAAATAACTTTGCACAGACAAGGTTAGTAGCCGGTTTAATCACCCTAGTCTCATGTTAATGTGTATTATTTGCGATGTCATGTGGCTGTACAGTTGAAAATGCATTTCATTGTTTATTTTAGTGCCTCATAGACTTGCATTATAAGTGCACTACTGTAAACATGATTGTTGCTGACTGAGTGGCGGACCATTTCTTAAACAAACCAAAAACTTGATCAGCAAAAAAGCAGAAATCTAGAATTAGACAAAATGTAACAAACACACAACTGAAGTAGATCCAGAGACGACGCAGCTATCAGAGAAACAAATGAACACATGGATCCAAAAACCGCTCCAAAACATTCCCGCAGCACACGACCCTTCCCAAAACCAACGTAAAGTGCAAGAATACAACCCAACAAACAGGCACTGACGGCACACGGTGAATTTAACAACTAAAGTGGAGTATTACGCTACGTTTAGTCCTGCAACAGAAACAACAGGAGTGTTTGTGCCTCTATGAAGCACATGAGCCATTCAATTCTGTCTTTCTTGTGTTGAACAGAGGATGTTGGGCGCTCTGAAGATGTCCGAGGAACATCTCTGTTTTTCAGTAGCTGTACATGGAGAGAGGGGCGTCCTCCAGCATATCGTCCTGAAACACACAGATGTCAGTGAGGCGTCCTCAGGAAACAGTGCCATATGTGGCCCAATGACATAAAGGGGTCCTATTATGCTCTTTTTCAGAGTCTTGATTTTGTTTTTGTGCTCTACTAGAATAGGTTTTCATGCTTGAATGTTCAAAAAACATAATTTTTCACATATTTGACAATGTTGCAACTCTATTCCCAGTCTGTCAGAAACGCTCTGTTTAGCTCCCGTCTCTATGAAGCCCCTCCTTCTGAATAGCACAATGTGCTGTGATTGGTCGGTTGGACCAGTGTGTTGTGATTGGTCAAGTGCTTTAAGAGTTTCAACACACTACTAACTCAACCAGGCCCCGCCCCTTTATCCTGCATATGCTTTTGGCAGGAATTATTTAAATGAGGAATATTGTTCCGTGTTCCTGGAAGAAAATTCAAGACTACAATTGAGGCGTTTCGGGAGTTCAGAATGACACTGATATAGAGAATAACCCCCGCTGGAGGGACTTTTGAGGGACAAAAGAAAGTTCTATATAATAGAACATAATAGGGATAACAGGACCCCTTTAACAGGAAACTACATTTCGTGATGCATCTTATCTTTCAATTTATCGCCATTCAATTTTAATAATACAGAATAAAAAAAAACGCATTTAGCTTCTTTTTAAATTAAAATATCATGAAAAGGAAAAGATAGAATTGCATAACTTTTTTTTGTCCTTTGTTCAGTCTTAAATATTTAAGGGAACTACCTAAAAAAAAACAAGTATTATTTAAAAAAAATGCTAATATATATAATTGGGTTAAATAGAATTTAAAAAAATATATTTTCTTGAAAATAAAACATCAACTAACTATTATTAACTATAATTTTTTTCCCTGGATTGTTTTGAGAAAAAAGCTAATTTTCTTATTTTTTCATTCCTGACCTTTGTTCATTTCTGACATATATATTTTTAATGATGTTACTCCGTTAAATATTTTTACTGCCCCTATTATGCTATTTTAAAGGTTCCTTATTTTGTATCTGAGGTCTATAGGTTTACATGCATCCAAAAAACTCTTTTCTCATAATAAACACTGCACACCACCTCTTTTTTTTTTTTTTACAGTGAAATGGCTCGATTAAAGATTCGGTCTCTCTGAAGGTCCTTGTGCACAGTCCGAAATTTTTGCACGTTAAAAAGTAAATATGACCTCAAGTTATTCCAATCACGCCTCTGAAACTTTCGTCCGTCATAAAAATTATCATTCAAATTTGGCTGGGTGTCTAATAACACATTTTTCTGTGATATGACAAACTCAGAACACATACTTCATTTTGACTTTACAGGGACTTTAAAAATCAATATCATTGTGGTTCCTCTGTTTATGGCGATTATGGTCCAGGTACATTTGAGCCAAAAAATTGGTAACTAAAACGTCTTTAAAGTTCAGCAATAATTTTTTTTTAAATGAAAGGGAAAAAATAGCATATCATTAGTATAAATGGCATCTAAATGGTTTCCTGAGAACGACCCTTTTCCTGTCAGTGTTGAACTTCTGTGACGTGGCTAATTGCTTAGCCATTTATTCGTCTAGATTGTGTTGAATGAATCAATAAACTGAAGTCCTACCATGGGGAGATCTTGAAGTCTGCGAAACTGTGGGCCGTCGTTTGTGTTTCTGAATTTCAGGAATACGAGGACCGACACAATGGCAGCAACAACGACAAACGCAGAAACCAGTCCAGCCAGGAGCGGGTCAGTGGACACTTTGTTATTGTCTAGAAATCCCAGGAAGAAGGAAAACAAGAGAAAGAGAGAGAGAATTATACTAGAACACTTTCTGGAAAATAATATGTAAATATTGTGTTTTTGTGCTTGATCGTTTCTACAGTGACGCACAGGCCTGGCGAATCCACAAAGATCTGTGTGTTGTTCAGTTGTGTCAGCGTGAAGACGTCCCGGCCCTCAGGCGTCCCTCAGAGCTCGATGTTACTTTACAGATATAATGACGCTCTTGTTTCCCAAACGTACCATTATCAGACTATCTGCTGTTAGACCTCTATTCATATCCAGTTTTATGGGGGTTTGTTTTGCTCGCCATTATGGTAAACAAAACTGCAGATGTGCGCTGTAAATATTTGTGTGTGCAGCTGCATTCGGTCACAAAGGCATCAACAAAATGAATGACCATGTGATGTTTCATATCACAGCAATAAATCATGTCCTCTTTCAAACAACAGGCTTTCTGTCCAAATGCCTCCTAACCAGGCACGAGAAGTTTCCAGCAGAAAGTCATGTTTTTGTTCTCACTAACAGCCTCAAAATCACAAGCAAGCAGGACATGGTTACTAGACCGGTCAAACGTTCGGGGTCAGTAAGATAAGTCGCTTACGCTCACCAAAACTGCATTTATTTGATCAAAAGTACAGTAAAACAGTGAAATATTATTACAATTTAAAATAGCCTTTTTCTATCTGAGTATATTTTAAAATGTAATTTATTCCTGTGATCAAAGCTGAATTTTCAGCATCATTACTCCAGTCTTCAGTGTCACATGATCCTTCAGAAATCATTCTAATATGATGATTTGCTGCTAAATAAAGAAACATTTCTTTATTATTATCAATGTTGAAAACATTTTTTTTTGGTGGAAACATTAAAAAAAAATCAGGACTCTTTGATGAATAGCAAGTTCAAAATAGCATTAATTTAATATATAATTTATTTGTTACAATATAAATGTCTTCACTGTCACTTTTGATCAATTTAATGCATTTTTGCTGAATAAAAGTATTAATTTATTTCAAAAATGTAAACTCTTACTGACCTCAATCTTTTAAGCGATTATATAACAGTTGGTTCCAGTCCTGGATGCTGATTGGTACAGTGATCTAGTCATGCTAAAATACACAATATGAGCCGTTTCAGAATCTAGTGAGCCGCTTTTGTAGGCTACATTTTAAGGTTTCAAACACAGGCAACTTAATTATGCTGCCTTCTAAAACAGCTCATTTTGGTACTATTGCAAGTATCCTTCATTGAGAAGGTAATCCCAGAATGCAATGCAAGAAGCTCAGTGAAAAAATAAATCAAAGATGGTGGATGATGCAAGAGTACTTAAATATAATGCAGAATTCATACTTAAAAGCACTGATAAATATAGTTTATGATAATTAAATTATATTTAATAAATACATTACATTTAAGTGTGCATAAATATATTAAGTGTAATATGTAATATTAATAATTCAAAATATATACTGAAAAGTACAGATATAGTTTATATTTAAGTGTATTTAATTATATTTGAATGACATTATATTTAAGTATATATATATATATATATTCTTGTGTGTGTGTGTATATATATATATATATATTTATAAATAATTACATATTTTATAAATGCATTATATCTATATGTACATAAATATATTAAGTGTAATATATGTAATATTAATAATTCATACTGAAAAGAACTGATAAATATAGTTTATACTAATTATATTTAATCAATGCATTATATTTAAGTGTATTTGTATTTAAATATATTATATACATATATATGTAAGTGTAATATATATTTAATATAATAAGTGTAAATCATTTTTGCTAAAAAAGTCTTACATTTACTACTGAGGACTAATTATCTTGTTTTTAGGAATTTCTTTGGTTACTAAACAACAAGATAAAAAACTTGTCTACAAAATATTTTTTGCATTCTAAAAGGTGGTCAGATTTACTGTTGCTCAGCGAAATTCGGCAGGTGAAATCCAGTTATTCCAATAGGAATGAGTACGATCGGGAGTTTTGCATAGGGGCGGAAAAGTTCCCCGCGCAGATTTCGCTCATGTTCAAGCCGGTCACGCGAATCCACCAACAGAAAGAGTCACTACGCTATTGAGAGTGGACACCTGACCTGTTCGACTAAAATAGTCGACTGCCTGAAGCTAGTTATTTTAGTCTATAACGTTTTAAATATGGATATGTTTCTTACACAAACGCATCGCTTTACTTCAGAAGGCCTTTATTAAAGGTGCTCTAAGCGATGTCACGCGTTTTTTAGGCCAAAACTTTTTTTTTTCACATACAGCAAACATCTCCACACTATCCGCTAGCTGCCTGTCCCCTGAACACACTAATAAACGTGGTCTCTGCAGATAGCCCAGGCTCCACAAACGACAACAAAAACAAGCTGGGCTAACCCGCACCACGAAACATAACAAACTGTTCCAGCCAATAACCGACAAGAAGGATTTGGGAGGTTAGTGTGCAGATGAGGAGGAGGGAGGGTCGAGCTAGCTTCCGTTTTGTTTGACAATACTTCGAACGTCAACAAGAAGTGACGTCACCCGACATGGCTTAGAGCACCTTTAACCCGCCAGAGCCGCATCGAGCACTTTAATCATGGATGGATGCGCTTTGATGGACTTATACAAAAATATATACGCATTGACTCCCATTATAAAGCTTGGAAGAGCCAGGACAACTCCCAATCGTCTTAGTCTGAAAGAAGAATATCATACACACCTAGGATGGCTTAAAATCATGGGCTAATTTTCATTTTTGGGTGAACTATCCCTTTAAGAAAAAGCAGGAATAGCCACTGTTTTCACGTACCGTCGTCTCCGACGTTCAGTGCCGAGGGTGTGTCCGCGCGGGCTTCGGCCTGGACGGGACTGCTGCTCGCTGACATCTGTGTGTTGACCGTGGGGAAGGCGGATGATGTGGGTGACGACGCTGTCGGAGAGGATTTCTGTCTGGGATGAGCGCTCGTCGACCCTGAGCTGGTCACTTCTGGAGCTCTGGTGGTTTCAGGAGGAGTCGTGTGGACGGTGGTGATGATGTGGACGGTGTTCGTGAGCTCATGGGTTGTTGATGGCAGGTGTGTAGTAGGTTTTGTAGGTACTGCGATGATAAGTGCTGTCTGATTATCCACTGGTGACACATCAGACCCATTTCGACTGTCTGTGATGTTCCCCGAGAAAGTGACGTTCTCCACTGGAGCGGGTGAGTTCGCCACCGTCCCTGATGGTGAAACAGACATGATGGCATCAAGACGGCAAACACACACAAACTAAGTGTCGCTCACCCTCAGACTTCCAATAAAAGTTGCACAATTATAATTCTGTAAATTACGGACATAAATCAGCAAGATCTTTTAATGTTTTTTAAAAAGAATCCTAATAAGAACTACTTTTATTTGATGAAAAATACAGTAAAAACATTGAGAAATATTAATACAATTTAAAATAACTGATTTCTGTCAAACATGTAATTTATTCCTGTGATCAAAGCTGAATTTTCAGCATCATTACTCCAGTCTCCAGTGTCACAGGATCCTTCAGGAATCATTCTAATATGAGGATTTGATGCTCAAGAAACATTTATTATTATTATTATCAATGTTGAAAACAGTTGTGCTGCTTTATATTTCTAGAAAATGTGATGCATTTTTCCAATTTTTTTTCAGTATTCTTTCATGAATAGAAAGTTCAAAAGCATTTATTTAAAATTTAAATTTTTTCTAACATTATAAATATCTTTACTGTCACTTTTGATCAATTTAATGCATACTTGTTGAATAAAAGTGTTAATTTCTTGTTTAAAAAAAACTGAGCTGAACACTGTATACTTTCATGAAGAACTAATATGTTGTTAAAAAGTTTTTCCCCCTTGGGTCGTGTCTTATCTCGTGTATTGCACAAAGTAAGCCAGGACTGCCACTGATGGCCACTCAAAAAAAAAAAGAAAAGAAAAAAAAATTAAGTGCATGATGTCCCAAGTGGGCCAGATGTGTAATTATTAATATGTTTCCATGGTGCCCTCTGCATAATTACAAAAACATGACAGCATATGAAGGACAGAAATGTTGTGAAATCATTAAAAATATACAAACTGAGCTGAATAATTGCAGATGTAATGTAGCTTTGGACTTTTTACAGTTAAATTCAGGAGCACATGACTCAACAAGCGGCTGCATGTTCATTGCTGTTTCTATGGTTGGTGATGCCTTTTCCTTGAGTCTTTGTTCAAAGTAAAAAGCATTTCCTAGTCCTGCACTGTGACTTATGTCTGATTGAAACATGATATATTCAGTGAGTCAAATAAATCGCAGGGTTAGACTTGTTTTAATCCATCAGGAGGTGGTTGGATGGTGAAAAGTGGTCTCTTAATGACGGCTGGGGGAAGGGATGCAAAATAAGAAGGGTTTGGTGATGTCAGAAAAAGGAAATTAGGTTGAGGAAGTAAGTTGTTAATATATTTTGTATTTTGATAATTTGATTATTTTTTTCTCCTGTGGAATGACAGGAACATGTAAATTGAGTGTCTTGCATGTGTTTGTCACCAGATATGAGGAACCACTGGAATTGGTTGTTTTGCAATGATCTGAATGAGAAAACACTGAATGTTTGCCACATATTTGTGAGTTCTTTAGAGAAAGAGAGAGAGGGGCTGTGTTCACAATATCACTATCTAGCATACTACTACTATTTCTGCAGTGTATGCCACCATGCATTCAAAAGCGTGGGGTCACTAAGATTGGTTTTAAAGAAATAAAATACTTTTAGTCATCAACGATGCATTACATTGATCAAAAGTGACAGTAGAAGACATTTAAAATGTTACAAGAGATTTCTGTTTCAAATAAATGCTGTTGAACTTTCTATTCAATCAAGAATCCTGAAAAAGAAATATGAACGTTTCCACTAAAATATGAAGAAGCCAACTGTTTTCAACATTGATAATAATCAGAAATGTTTCTTGAGCAGCAAATCAGCATATTAGAATGATTTATGAAGGATCATGTGACACTGAAGGATTAATGATGCTGAAAATCAATTTAAATTACATTTTCAAATATATTACAATAGAAAACAGTTCTTTTAAATTGTAACAATATTTCACAATTTACATTGACGCTTCAAAAAGTACATGAAGAGATCGTAAAACTAATCCATATGATTTGAGCGGTTTAGTCCAAATTTTTCTGAAGAGACTCGATCGCTTTATATGATGAACAAATTGAATGTGATAAAATTGAAATTGAAAAGTCTTACGGGTTTGGAACGTGAGGGTGAGTAATTAAGGACAATTTTCATTTTTGGGTGAACTATCAAATGTTTTTTCTTGTAGTATTTCCTCTGAACACAGCCAGGTTTTTTTTTACACTGCGGTATTGCAGCAGGATCATTTTTAATGGTGTGTTGGACAGATCTTTCATCGATTCAAAGTGCGTGTCTGTGCATGTGAGACGTCTGCATGTGAGTGTGTGTGAACAGCATTGAGCTGTATGTGCTTTGTCATGAGGATTCAAACTCTCGCACTCTCACGTCAGATCTCACACTGCATTTACTCACTGTCTCTCTTTTTCACACTCCTCCTTTGTGACTTTTTTTTATTGCAGTTGCTGTTCAGAGCCAAAGATTATTTTATAAATTATCTGTTTTCTGATGTCAGGGGTCGTAGTTAAAGGTGCAGTATGTGATTTCTGAGAAACATTGTTAAAAGTGGATCAGACCGAGCAGCACAGCACGCTAGTAGCCAATCAGCAGTAGGGGGCGTGTCCACTTATGGTGGGGGAGGAGAGAGTGAGCCAATCAGCAATAGGGGCGTGTCTACTCATGATGGGGAGGAGAGAGTGAGCCAATCAGCATAGGGGCGTGTCCACTCATGATGGGGGAGGAGCGATAGTGAGCCAATCAGCAAAAGGGGGTATGTCCACTCATGATGGGGAGGAGAGATAGTGAGCCAATCAGCAATAGGAGCGTGTCCACTCATGATGGGGAGGAGAGATAGTGAGCCAATCAGCAATAGGAGCGTGTCCACTCATGATGGGGAGGAGAGATAGTGAGCCAATCAGCAATAGGGGCGTGTCCACTCATGATGGGGGAGGAGAGAAGGTGAGCCAATCAGCATAGGGGCGTGTCCACTCATGATGGGGGAGGAGAGATAGTGAGCCAATCAGCAAAAGGGGGTATGTCCACTCATGATGGGGAGGAGAGATAGTGAGCCAATCAGCAATAGGGGCGTGTCCACTCATGATGGGGAGGAGAGATAGTGAGCCAATCAGCAATAGGAGCGTGTCCACTCATGATGGGGAGGAGAGATAGTGAGCCAATCAGCAATAGGAGCGTGTCCACTCATGATGGGGAGGAGAGATAGTGAGCCAATCAGCAATAGGGGCGTGTCCACTCATGATGGGGGAGGAGAGAAGGTGAGCCAATCAGCATAGGGGCGTGTCCACTCATGATGGGGGAGGAGAGATAGTGAGCCAATCAGCAAAAGGGGGCGTGTCCACTCATGATGGGGAGGAGAGATAGTGAGCCAATCAGCAATAGGGGCGTGTCCACTCATGATGGGGGAGGAGAGATAGTGAGCCAATCAGCATAGGGGCGTGTCCACTCATGATGGGGGAGGAGAGATAGTGAGCCAATCAGCAAAAGGGGGTATGTCCACTCATGATGGGGAGGAGAGATAGTGAGCCAATCAGCAATAGGAGCGTGTCCACTCATGATGGGGAGGAGAGATAGTGAGCCAATCAGCAATAGGGGCGTGTCCACTCATGATGGGGGAGGCGAGAAGGTGAGCCAATCAGCATAGGGGCGTGTCCACTCATGATGGGGAGGCGAGATAGTGAGCCAATCAGCAAAAGGGGGTATGTCCAGTCATGATGGGGAGGAGAGATAGTGAGCCAATCAGCAATAGGGGCGTGTCCACTCATGATGGGGGAGGAGGGATAGTGAGCCAATCAGCATAAGGGCGTGTCCACTCATGATGGGGGAGGAGAGATAGTGAGCCAATCAGCAGTAGGGGGCGTGTCCACTCATGATGGGGGAGAAGAGAGTGAGACCTAAGCGGGAAGGCCTAAAAATTTACTTGGTTTTGTTCCAAGATATGCTGTTGTTGTAATGTTAGCTATAGTAACTGAGTGTCATTGTTTGTCTGGAGCTGCTGCTGGCGACTAACAACAAACTCTTGCTTGTTTATACTCTTGTGTACTGTTTGTTTGTTTTTTGCTCTTCTAAAGACACATCCACTCTTGCTTTCATGCACATGCAAGTGTGTTCATGCATTTTGAGGGCGGAGCAATGAAGGCAGGGGTGTGTTTGTTTGGGTCGATTTCAACACTGTTTCTCAGAAATCACTTATTGCACCTTTTAAGTGGTTTTATGGAACAATTTACCCAATGAACACTTCATTCATTTGCTCACATGTTGTTCTAAACCTGTTGCGATTTTTGATTTGAAACAGCGGGAATGTGATTTGAGTGATTTTTAGTGAATGTTGACTTAATTTTGTAATTTGTGTTTGGAACGACATGAGGGTGAGTAAATGATGATGACATTTTTATTCTTAGGTTTTGTTCTATGGTAGTCTCAATAAAAAGTTTGTATAGATGAAATTAGTAGAAAATATGTGTAGACTGAGTCTGATATTTGTCTGATCAACAGTTTTATTTTATTATTTAAATAATATTTATTGAAAAATTTAAATCAGCTTTTATTTGTAAATTTTCAGTTTTCATTTTAATTTTCAGTTTTAGTAGTTTGTGCATTTGTAATTTTTCTTGTTTTTTTTATTCTTTTTTGCTTTAATTAATTTTTATTTCAGTTTTAGTTTTAGTAATTTTAGTATTTCAACTTAACCTTATTTCAGTTAGTTGCCAAGTTTAATTTAGTTAATGCCTTAACTAACGAAGCAATATATTGTTACAGTATTTATTAATTTTTGTAAACTGATCATTAATATTAGCTGAGGTCAATTAAATAATATTAACAGGTTCAACTTTTGATTTTGATAATGTATTAGTAAATGTTAACTAAGATTAATAAATGGTTTAAATGTGTATTTCATTGTTAGTAACTAATGTTAACAAGTAAAACCTTATTGTAAAGTGTTACTTTATTTTGTCAATTACTGAAAATTATTTTTAACAGTTTTAATTTCAGTTAAAGTCCCCCTGTGGTGAAAATCAAGCTTTTAAATGTTGTTTATACGTCTATGTGCTGTTATGAATATGCTTCAAGACAAACCATGTGAAAATTCAAGTCAACACCATTGCTGAATATTTTCTCCTTAAAACTGCAGTGAAACGCGGTTTGAAATCGCTGGTGTTTCTGACGTCACAAACTACTTTGTACCCAATCAGATCAACGTGTGATAGTCAACGAGTGGATCTTTGAGCTGCTGTGAGTGATTGGAGGCGGGGCTCATTTGCATATTCATAGAACCGCGTATACAAAATGACGAAAGGGTGTAGATTTACATTTAAACTATTTTAAGACTTGAAGAATTTTTTTCAAAGAAAAAACTTTTTCCAAAGATAAGTTTTAAGGGATAAAATTGAAAAATAAAAGTTTTGATTTATACATTACATGTTGAGTTTTAGGGTTAAAGGAAATGTCTGTAAAATAAACGGATTATGTCCTGGCAGAAAATTACCAGCACCTTTACTGTTTTTTCCTTCAGTGTACAGATTATTTTAGAGACTGAATATGTTTCAAATCCAGCGATTAGTTCTCTCTCACAATCGCTTGTTGTTGCAGTCTAGAAACTCGGTTAAAGCCAATCAGATTGGGGTTTCTACGGCAATGTTAATCTCTGATTAAAACCACAGATGAATAAATGTTGTACCTGCCGTCGAGACTGTGTGAGGCGTGGGCTCAGTGCTGCTGCTGCGGTAAGTCCAGGACTGGGTCTGATTCCTGCTGGGTGTCTCGGGCTGCAGGGACGAGGTCATGTTGACGTCAGTGTAAGGTGATGAGGTCACATGACCCACAGTCAACATGCAGCGGTAATCACCTGAAGACAGGAGGACAACGAGGACTCAGGTGATGTATGAATCAGGAACACAGAACTAGTGGAAACTTCCATCTGTGATTTAAATTATTCAAAGTAATCAGCATATTTAAATGAAAATGGGTATTATCATGAATTAAAAATTAGAGAATGTCTTTGCCAAATCAGAGGGAATCATAATCTTTCATAATCTGATGAAAAGTGTTAATAATTAATTCAATCATTTAATTAAGCTACACTGGCATCTGAAATGAAATGTTGAAATATTAAAATAAGTATTAAAAGTATTAAAAAAAACAATTAAAGCTAAATAGAAATATATATATGTATATATATATATATATATAAATATTAAATATAAAAAATAATAAAGAGTATAATAATAATAAAAATTAAAACCGAAAATATACAAACAAATGCCAATTTAAAATATTACTAAATACACTGTAAAAAATATTATTTTATCATAAAACTTCAAAATTTCACATTTAATGTGTTTCTTGCCTTTATTTCGTTGTGAAATAACAATTTCTAAGTGAACATTTCTGAGTTGTTTCTACATCAAAATATTTTTCAGTGTAGTATGACAGTATATAAATACTAAGATAACACTGCTGATTTAACTAAACTGACAGTATTATTATCTAGTTTTTTATGATGTTTGCCCATGTACAGCTCACTGGTATGATGCTAGTATGTTGTGGGTAGTTGCCAGAGCATAGTTTAGAACAGATTTAAAATATCGTTTATCAATCATAACTAAAAAGATAACTATATGTTGTAGATGCTGGCTAATATCTGTGCATCATTATTTGACTCAAGAGACTTCCTTTAACATTGAGCTAATATTGGATCCCTAATCTCAGTCTCACTCGCTGACACACACACACACAGACACACTGTTTGCGGGTTATTACCCAGAATCCTGAGGGAGTTTTTTTAAGGGTTTTGTGCACCACCACACCCTGCCACTTCACAGCATTTCTCTTGGCTGAGCTCCTCAATAACCCCCCTGTTCTGATGTACTGCCACCCCACGTCACGAAACACACAACCCGCTCCCAATGGGAATAAGCCTATACGACGACTCCGGAGGATATTTTGGGAGTGTGATTCAGAGCATGATTCAGCAGTTTATATTGTTCTTTTATTGGGAAAAATACACCAGTCCACGCCATAAAAATTGCCCGATCAGCATCAAACAGAACAGATTTATCACAATGCTGCATAAAGACAGTCTATGCCTCACTCTTAACCTTTGTATCATTTTCTCTCTCTCCTTCTCTCCCCCTTTCTCTACATTTAGTTTATTTTAGTCCCAAGACACACATCTTCAATTCAAGCCCTGTGCGTGTGATATGAACACAGCTCACATTATATCAGAGAATGGTACAGTACAGCAATACACACAAACTTAATATGTTTCACAAAGGATTCGAAAGAAGCATAACAGGTAAACTCTACATATGTCCATAAGTGCAAAAAAAAAAAAAAACGGATGTACAATTTGGTAAATCATTAAGGCATGCTTTTTTAAGCTCTCATTATTTTAATTGTAGAGTCCTTTAAATAATTTTCATCTTCCAGTTATGCTTCACTACTTTCTGTTTGGACTTTTCTCCTTGTGTCATGCATCATTGTCTGTGTTTACATGCTCGTAACTTTCAACATATTGGAAGGAATGTTTCAGTCTTGTGATCTACATTGAATTACAGTATTTTAACGTTTACTGTGTTTCCTTGTGTACGCCAATTGTAAGTACTGTACCTAAAATGTTCTGCTTTTTTGTGAAAAGTCTGTAGTGATGCACATTATGCCACAAATACTGCACAAACTAAACCTGAATCATTCCTTTAAAAATGAAACAAATGCCCCTTTCACACAGAGATTCCGGAAAATACACGTATAAAGTGACCCGGGATTCGACCCGGGTTCGTTTGACTTTGGTTCATTCACCAAAATTCATTGTGTTCACACAGCGCGCGTTCCGGGACTGAACACGGCAATGTTACTAGGTCCCCAACCCGGCATTGATCCCGGCATCAATCCCGGGTCGTGTTTTTGTGTTCACACAGAAGGCGTTCTGGCAATTTCCCGGGATCAACGTGCTGTGTGAAAGGGGCTAAAATGTGACTTCTGTGTCAAAACTAGAAGCAATATGATTTATGACTACATAAATAATATGATCAGGGATTTTGAACATGATCTTAAACTACCTACCCGCAGTTTCAAACAAAAACCTGTAAAGATGAGATTTGCAGATATCAGAGGTGAGAAAACCAGCAAGAAGATGTGAGAAACATGAAAGAGGAGAGTAAGTGAGAAGCACGATGACATACTGGGTGAATTTTATTAGTGGTGTTTGTCCCAATTTCAATTATCACCATAGTATGGAAGCTTGTTACCAACACTTGTTTGCGACAACGACAAGGTCATTTTTCACCCTCCAAAGTATCTGCATTGATATGTTTCTATTTCAAATCTATCATTATTTTAAATCTCTGAAGAATTAATTAATATATTACATTATTTAAATAATTGAATGAATACATTAAATTATTGTGTTAACTATTGGTAATATATTACAAAGCCTTCATTACAACAGTAGCCTAAAACAATGACTTAAAAGATATTTCACTGTTGCTTAACATTACCAAGCTAGTGCAGCTTATGTGAGGCCAACACTAAAAAAAGGAAAGTGTTATTGAATTTTAAAGTAAAGAAAGACTATTTTTCTTTGGAATACAGAGCACAAATGGATTAGGCAAAATAGGAATGAAATAAAAGTAAAGACGTTTTTTCAAAGCGTCAAACGTGGAATAAAAAATATTTAAAAAAAAAGAAGTTAAAATAGTACCAAGATGAAAGTGAGAGGAACAGGATGTCAGAATGAAAAGAGAAGAAGCGACAGAAACGCTCTAAAAATACACCACGATTGTTCAGCAGCACGTCCTGAACAATCTCACTCTCACTCAGTCATCCTCAGAGAACTACAGGCCGTTCTGTGAGAAGAGCTTAGCTGTACAAAAACAGGCCTTCTGCAATACAGTCTGATTTACATACACCGCTGCATGACCTTACAAACAGTGGCTATAAATGAAAGCATTCTGGGATTGAGAGACAATATGTGTGGTTTAACAGCATTCCCATGATGCTCTCTGTGCCAGTGCTGGGGGGGAGAAAGATATATTTTATGCATTTCCACCATCATGAGTGTGTGTGTGTGTGTGGGTATAAAAATTAAGTAATTCAAGTTTGTTTGTAAAAATGCACAAAGTTGTGTGTGATCGGTAGGTTTAGGGGTCAGGTTAGTGTGAGGAGATATATAGTTTGTACAGTATAGAAACCATTATGTCTATGAAATGTCCCTATTTAGGTAGCTAAGGAAAGTGTGTATGTGTAACGTTACATGTTTCATAATGGAATATTCACAATTTAATTTGAGTGACTTTTCACAAAGCTGGTGACCATGTGATCTTTTACACTCTAAAGTACTGAACACATAATGTCTATAATGAATAGACAGCAAAAGCTGTAACTAATGTCAAATAAAATATCATATTTAAATATTCCAATTTAAAGCACCAGCTTATGTTTGCATTCATATGAAGTCATGTTAGTCTTACTGTCCAAAACCCAGTGTCAGGCCGTAACTAGAGTCTCTTCACCGCAATATATAAGGCTATGTCTCAAAACATTGTGAGCTCCCCGACTAGAAAACATTTTTGGGCATCTAAAATGAAATATGGTGGCTGCCTAGGTAGGCGGCTCGTTAGGTTTTGAGACGTAACCATTGTTTGACTGCACAGGATACGCGTGGCAGCAGAATACATTTCACAATTGCTGTTACTATAATTGTTTACAGACAGATAAGTTAGATAGATTTTTTTTTTACCTGTAAGCAAAGAACAGTAGAACAGCACCATCGAGCAAAACGCAACATTTCCACATCTGCCCATATCCTTCATATGACAATAGAAGAAAACTAACTTTGAGCTAAAATTATCGAGTCCTTTTCCCGTTCCTTCTTCAAGCATAAAAACAGAAACAAAAGTCACAATTAAACGCCTCTAGGTGGGCGTTGTAAGCGGAAAGAGATTAATTTAGATGTCAACGGGGTTTTCTTAGTTTCCAACAGCGTGACAGAATCCAGTCAGATGATCAGAGGAGTCCTGAACAGTGAACACTTCATTCACAGCAGATCCAGACCTGAAGTGATCCTGCGCGCTCTAGCCTGAGCGGTGGGCGGAGCGCGTGAAGCGCGCGCACGAGGCGTCTCGAAACATTTGTTAGATTTTCTATTCTGTTTTTATTTTCAGAGTCTATGCTCGAGACGCGAAACATTTGTTTGATTTTCTATTCTGTTTTTATTTTTACAGTCTATGCTCGAGACGCGTTTCTGTAAAAAAAATTCCTTGTGCATATAACAATTTTTTTGTTGTTGTTGTACTCCAAGATACTCTAAAGATGCGCTATATAAATGTGACAAATTATTAATAATACTTATTTAATTTTTTCCTTTATCAATGCTGTGTGCTCTCATACAATACGACATAAATGATCAAATAGCAATACATATAATATGAAATAATCAAAAAACCAAAATGGGAAATGCTACATAGTTTTGGTATATAGTAATGTTGTATAGCTATTTTTGTTTATTTATAAGCAAAAATCTAATAAATATGGTGTAAATATATATAATGGAGCGAGAGCCCCATCTATTGCACACTAACAAAAAACGAAATCTATGGAAAACTTCAAAAGTGCCACAGCGAGTCGCTGTGACACCGCATATGACCATCGGTCTTTAAAACTACATTGCCCACAATGCAGGGCGAAGGACTATTTAGAGAGCAATTCGAAATTAGCCTTATTAAAAACGAACGTCTTTGTCAAAGTCAAATAATATAAAAGTATATAAAAATTGCACACTATTAAATACACATACAAAAAATAAACAATGGAATAAATATGAAACATATTTAAGCTGAGAATAGTGTTATTTTTTTTGTTTTTAATGAAGGCAAAGGATTGGGCACGCGGAGAGCGTGTCGAATCATCGATTCATCGGTTCAGTCAGACCGACAAGAACGGTAGAGGGAGGACACACGCACACCGATCACCGAGACCGGACCATACAGAGACCCGCGAGCACATAGATGTTACATATGGTCATATTAATCGGTCATCTGAGATATGAATGAGCTTTATCATGAGTGAAATATGAGAATGAGAGACATGAGCTCGCGCGCACCGGCCTGATCGCGCGCCGGGCCGAATCAAATTCACCTCAGTGAGAATTATCAGCGTTATTATTATAATTATATTAATCAACAGGTCTCTTATAAGATATAAGATTATAGATTGTGTTCAAGAGTGCGAGAGGACGTGTGTGTTATAGTCAACACTGCGATGGAACCGGACACAGCCGCAGATTTCACTGTGGAAAACGTGGAGAAGGTAAAATAAATACGTTTATTACCATTCTGTCAGTAGCTAATCTTTTTTTACAAGGTAATTTACTGTTCATTTATTCTTAATGAAAACTTGGAAATATTGTGTTATACATTCATATCTTGAAACATATTGTTGGGCAAGAAATAATAATCATTGGGAGTTATTTAGCATTTAATGAATCCTATTTTAGGACCATTAAGATTTTTTTTATATTTATTTGTTTGTAATTTTCAATATACTCAGGTTAGATTAGTTTCCCACTGGTATATTTCTTTTAACCGGCATAAATCAAAGTCAGTACTTCCATAATCAGAAAATGTAATAGTATATCACTTTGGATAAAAGCGTCAGCTAAATGAATAAATGTAAATATCATAATTGCTACCATTACAGTAATGAGAATTAGATTTATTAAAGAGACTGTGGGCTTTATGTGCTGTGTGCTGAATTGTCATGAAAACTATACTCCATTGCTCAAAATAATAAAGGTTTAAAAAGACTTAATGTTCTTTAAGCAGCAAAATATCATTTCCTACTACTCTCTTTTGATTTTATGGTGAAATATGACAAAAATATATCTTTGACAGGTGTTGTGGGATTCACCAATGTAGTGTGTCAGCATCATTGTAAAATATGTGATCGGTTGTTCTTGCTTAAATCTGCTTTCTATTTTTGACAACCTTTGTTCCTGCACGTATTCATTTTATGCCTCTGTCTATTTCTGAGCTTAATTATTTCTGTATGTCTGATTGTAGTGCAGCTGATCTCAGATGATCGGGTTACAATTGTGAAACTCCTGTCCATCATTAGATTAGATTAGAGAAAAGAGAGCCGTATCGATCCATCTGTAAGGATGAGGAGAGGAGAGCGGGTGGTGTCCTGTCCGTCTCATCTCTGCCTGGTGGAGGGTTTCTCATCTTTATCCTTGACCGTCGCTGTCAGTCAGCCCCAAAACAAACACTTTGTTCTGCTCATGCGATACATACACTCATATTTGTTATAGCTTTTGATCCCATTAACAGCAAACATGGTGCTTTTTTGTATTCCCGCTGAAAATTATTTCCAGTCATCCTTCAGTTTGTGTACAGTACTGCATTTGCAGTGGAAGTATTTGGGGCTAGATATTCGGGAGGGTTTAAAAGGAGAAATGTATGTATACTAGGAATCAACATATATTAGCCACCGAATAGGTATCGGCCGATATATGTTCATTTTTAATGTTTTCGTTATCGCCCCATAAGAAATTGGGCCGATTATTTAAAGCGTTAATTAATGGATTATTTCCTTCAGATGCGCATGTTCACCGTGATGCTTTTAAATTGCTTGAAATATGATTGGAATCCCTTCAAAAAGGAAAATACAGTAAAGTGTAACATGTACAGCGCAAGTCTGACATATAGGCTGCATAAAATTATAATGAGAACGGCATGCTTGGGACAAGACTTTTAATGGTGAGACTTTTGTTTTTGTAATCAGGCTCTCAAAAATTATATAGAAATTTGGATTTAGGTTTATCGGCCAATATATCGGTTATCGGTTTTTCAAATATAAAGAATTATTAATTTTATATATATATATATATACGTTCTCATGCTATATATATCTATATATATATAATTAATTACCACACACACAGTTATTGAACGTTTGATTAAAAAAAAGAAGAAAAAAAAGTGTGTTATATGACCTGTCAAGTTGGCTAAAGCCGGATGTAAACTACGATTTATTGTAGTTTTAGTCCTTTAGATCTGTTGCCCGGTACACATTGTACGATTTTGGGCTGTCCAAGACGAAAGATGACCGATCGTGGCGATTTCTGTGGTCGTGGCTCCTAAACGCTGGTCCTACATCGTACAGTGAGAGGGGCTCAAAGACGGTCGTTGTCACGGTCTTAGGACCAATTATAACCTGCGATAATTTTCTGACCATGTCCCGCGTCTACTGACTATCCAATAAAAATGCAACCAGAAGTGGCGTATTGATCAACTCGACATTGCTCTAAAACTTAAAACTACTTTCCCCAATCTCCATTTACAAAATTGGCATGCTAAGTTGGCTTCTTTTCCCTAGTCATGCTTCATCCTCTTTTTTTTCAGCGCACGTAAAAACCATAATTGCCAAAGTGCGATTCATCTTGCTCTTTTTGTTTACCACTAGCACATGGTTTTATTCTTCTATAGTCAAGTCACCTTTATTTATATAGCGCTTTTTACAATACAGATTGTATCAAAGCAGCTTCACAGTGATAACATGAAAATAATATAACAGAGTTTGTTTCTAAAAGAAAATTGCGTCAACGTCCACCTTAAGTAAGGCAGATCAGTAATATTATTGAATAATAAATGTCCCCAACTAAGCAAGCCAAAAGCCAAGGCAACAGTGGCAAGGAACCAAAACTCCATCAGGTGACAGAATGGAGAAAAAAACCTTGGGAAAAACCAGACTCAGTCGGAGGGCCAGTTCTCCTCTGGCCAACGAAGGAACAGTGCATGATTTATGATTCGGGCAGCATTACAAGTCAGATTGGATCGGAACATTTAGAATATTTATCCATTTCCATCTTTTGGAAGTCCAAGTAATCACGCCGGTGTTGAGACGAGTTGTTGAGGATCAGTGCCGTCCACCATAGAGGGTCCATATCGCCGGTGTTGAGTCGTCTCTTCACAGGCTTTGTGATTGGGGTATTGGCGTATCTGAAGTCTCTGTGAAAGGCTGGATACAAGCTGGAGCTGACGAACGCCGTTTTTCTCGGGACTCGCGTCCCGAGATAACAGCAGAAAAGCAAAAAGGGAAAATAATTAGCGTAGCTGCTGTTCATAATGATTTCCATAACACGGGCGTAAATGATAAAAAACATGAAGACAGTGATTCTTGCGTCCCAGAGTCACCCCCCTCCGTCCCCCACTCAACTCAGCCCTGCTTCCTGACCTCTACATCCCTCCTGCTGCTGAGACCCAACCACAATCTCACTAGCTTGTCAATAGGTGTCATCATCATGCAGTCTACATATAGTTTATTAGCTCCATGTCGCACAGTGCGATTTACATTACTGATGTAATTCCTGAGTTTCTTCAGGTAGAGTTTCCTCAAATATGTAAACACTAAACGGTCCAGAAATTTACTACTTTAATTTCTGGTAATCAATTTTGGGTTGTTGTTTTCTGATGAGCTGCTGACAGCAGATGTTTTTATGTGCTGATTGTTGGAACTAGCTGTCAGATAGATGTTTAAAAATAGATTTCTGCCTCTTCTTGGAAGATGTGCAAAAGCTCCTGTATCAGGACGTCACTGTCTCGGTCATTCTTTCACGGTTATTCTCTCAGTTTTGTTGGTGCACAGCAGGCGACGCACACAGAGGTCGTTGTATGTGTTTATTGTGTATTGTTCTGGGCGGTGTGATGGTCAGGCGTAATCATCTGCAGAGAAGAGCGGGTCATTATGCAGAAAAATGGGAAATGTTCATGTCAGTTGCAAACAAAATAATTCTGATTGCGTTATTTGTTGTTTGTTTGTTACTAGGGCTCAACAATTGTAGTATTGGTGTTCAATTAATCACAGGAAACTTCGTATTTGCTTGAGATGATGTTTGACTTTAGATGTTTCCCATGTGAATGTGTATGATTATTCATACTCATCTGGAGTGTGTGTCTGCAAGTGTGTTGTCATGTTCCACTATTGTGGCTTGATTGGGTCGACCGTTAGCATTGCTAATTATATCTCTTGGCTTGTGTGCAGGGATTCGGTTGTTGGGGTAACCTGATATGTTTTTCAAATCATTGACTGTTCAAACCAGACAACAGCCACGTCTCACTGTGATTCTCACACACACACACACACACACACACACACACACACACACACACACACACACACACACACACACACACACACACACACACACACACACACACACACACACACACACCCATCTGATCTATCAGTGCTGGAAGGTCAAAACGCATATCCCATAATGTGATTATTTCTGCTGTTTGTGGCATGTGTAACAATTCGCTGTAGTGTCTCTCATCATTACTGGAATATCAAGTGTTTATTTTGTTATTTTTGTTTACTTGATAATTTACTTCTGACTCAATGGAAATGAATCACAAAAATTCTGAGATATGAAATTCACAAACACATGGCTGATGATGTCAGAACAACCGTTCCTGATTACTCCAGATGGGCTGTTGAACACAATCCCAAAAATCTTCAAATATCTGGATTTATGCAGTTTTGGGGATTCAGGATGAACAGGTTTTGAATAGTTCACTGGGAAACAAGTCGTGTTTACAAAGTATTAAGCTGAGTTTTCTGAGGAAGAGCTAGTCAATGAATTGTTCAATGAGATCGACCTTATTCACAGCAGCGCCATCTTTGATTTTTAACGGGAATGAAAGCGAGGCTGTGAGGGAAAGACATACATCTCTTCAGTGGGTTCGTACTGTTATTCATTGTGTTTTTGGATTGTTCTGCTGACAACACTGCAAAAATATCTTTCAGAGAAATTTCAGTAGACAAAAACCCCCAGACACCATGAACTGTGGAAAATTATATGTGATCTAGGAGCTTTATACAGCTTTTTACAGCGGATGCCATTGAAATTCAGTAAGTCTATCCCTCACAGCTTCGCTTTCGTACATGTCATGGCGCTGCTCTGAAGCTGGTCTTTGGTTCCCAAACCTTTGAAAGACTCACAGGCCCTGTCCCAAACGGCTAAACCCTTGCAGCCTTCCTATGAGTCCTTACTAAGAAGTCTGCTGGGAAGAAGTGTTCTGCAGAGCAAGTGTTAGTCCACAAGACCGAATGTGCATATGAAGTGTGCCATTTGGGACAGGGCCTCAGAGTTTGGTTTGAGACCCTTAGTATCGAGTAGCAAGGACATTCAGACGATTTGTCCGCGAAACACCGATGCGTGTTGCTCATAGACTCAAAACTGTCCTGTGTCTTGTAGTTTGTTTGGAACTGTTTTTGTTGGCAAAATAGAGCAATAACAGGCAATACTGTGTCTAAAATGTAGCCTAAAGGTCCTTGCACACTGAGTCAGAAATTTTTGTATACGTTTTTGCGTATTCGTCATTCAGTGTCTCTGAATTGTCCAAACACCTATCAAAATGCTTGCTACGGATGCGGAAAAAAAACGCAGAAAAGCAAACCCGGTCCAAATTTTTTTATGACAGACAAAAGGCAGTGTGTAAGCGTGATCGACATAACGTGAGGTCGTATTTATTTTTTAACGTGCGAGAATATCTGAGTCAGACTCAGTGTGCAAGGACCTTAAGTCACTTTGGTTTAGTGAACTGTTGTATAAAATCAATATCACATTTGTACTCATGCTGATATTTGGAGAAAAAAATGCCACTCTTCGTGTGATATTGATTAACTGTATTAAATTATATAAATATAAAAGACATACAAAGGTATTTGTACCCCCTTATCTTGAATATTGGAGGCTTTCTAGATGCATTTTAATAGACTAAGTCATGCAGTGAAAGCATGCGCACTGGTCTAACCTACTAGACTACATCACGTAGTGCATGCACTCTCTCTAGGTGTGTTGGGACATACTCGATAATGTCAGATTGCACATCGTTAAAACAACAATCCCAACATTATTGTAGACGATATATCGCACACCCCTACGGCCAAGGTCAGGAATTTCATTAAAAAATACATTAAATGTCATATCGTAAACCCCCATAACACTTGGAATATGCGACATGTGTCGCATTGGATCATTCTGTGATGCTTTTGCTTATTTTTTAAAAAGCTTGATGCTGGCCAGAATGGGGAGCAGAATTTATACTGATAGTACAAATGCAGACAATGCCTGTAGCGCAGCTCATAGAGTCAGATTAAACGAGTGATTAATAGATGTCTGGGTAAAATGGATCCTACAGAATGAGTGAGTCATCACACACACACACACACACACACACACACACACACACACACACACACACAGGCAAGATCGAATGCGGTAACCATGTCAATGGACCAAAGTCATTCAGCACTGGTCTTTAAGAATGAGTTTGTGCAGAATAGATGGTTGCCATAGAAACATTTCAAAAGATGTAGCCATGTGCTTGAACACCCATTTATACCATATTTATTTTTAACCATTTTAGCATCTCCAGCTAATAGCACTCACTCAAATCTTGATTGCACACGGTTGGTATCGTCATGTCACCAGGTTTACTCTGACAGATGGCTGTTTCTCATGGGGTTTCTAATGCACTGTGACACACACACACACACACACACACAGACACACACACACACGTCTAATTCCTCTCTTATCGTATTTGATTTTTATATTTTATGATATTATGTTCTATCAATCAAAGAATCTTCATGCGTCATGATTTCCACAAAAATATTTCTGAAAGATCATGTGACACTGAAGACTGAAAATTCAGCTTTGCATCAAAGGAATAAATTACATTTTAAAATATATTCAAATAGAAAACAGTTCTTTTAAATTGTAATAATATTTCACAATATTACTGTTTTATACAGCCTTGCTGAGCAGAAGAGTCTTCTTTCAAAAACATTTTAAAAACATCTTACCGACCACAAATTTTTAAACGGTAGTGTGTATATATACTAACTAGTTAATTTTGAAACTATATTTCTGTGGTAAACACTAGAAGCTTCAATAAATTCCTGTTATTTTTGAATGAATATGTCATTATCCGCTGTGTTATTTGCCCTCCCACCATATTAAACGCTTTACTTGCAGAAATGAAGGAGCATACATCAGCAGTTGTGAGACCCATAGATTTGCTTTAAGAGCACACACTTTCATATATGTGTCTGCTAAACTGCCTTGCAGGAACCCTGGGGTTAATAAAGCAATATTAGATTGTATCCATGTGCTCCATAATGGCCAGAGTGCAATCACAGTCTAAAACTGTCTCTCTCTCCCTCTCTCTCAGGCCCTGCATCAGCTCTATTATGATCCTAACATTGAGAATAAGAATCTGGCTCAGAAATGGCTGATGCAGGCTCAAGTGTCTCCTCAGGCCTGGCAGTTCTGTTGGGTTTTACTCAGACCAGAGAAGGTAAGGACATCCCGTTCTCTTTATTGCACTGTCATTCCATCTTTTTCCATCTGTGCTTGTCCTTTATACCCAAGTTAAATGGGTTGGGAATGCTGTTTCACAATGACTTTGACTATTTCTGGCAGTTGCATTGCAGCAGCTGCCATTGCATCTACTAAACTACACATCAAATTCTGAGTTTTATATTTCATTTGTTTTCATTTGACAAAATTGAGTTATATTTCATTCCAAAATTTACAAAAAATCGGTAATTATGTTTTGCACAAAGAATTTTTACACATTGTGACTTTGCAACTTTCCATCCCTTTGTAAATGCTTTGCCATTTAAACATCATTAATGTTTTATAATGAGAATTTATCTTTTTTTGCATCACTTTAATGAAAATGGAGGGGCCAAAAATGTTTAATTGTCATGGAAATAACATCATAGTGCAACAGTATTAATCATCCTAAAATGAAAAATAGGCTAAAATACATGAAGAAAAATACATTTTCTTTTGATTTGATTTCTTAATGTGATTTCTGAGTGAAATATGACCCAGTTGTTTACAGGATTCATGATATTCAAACAAAGAAGGTTATTTGGTTTATTATCATGAATCCTGTTAAGAACTGGGTCATGTTTACTCCGTAACATGTTTTTCGTATTTTCTTTTACTTTGAGTCAAGTATTTTTGAGGATGAGGCCATGTCACCCCTGTTAAGGTCAAAGGTCACACAACCTCTAAATGTTTATCGGTTTAATTTAGGTAGCTTCAAGTAACATTTGTTTTCTCCTTCCTTTACACAATTATTTAGCTTTATTTTTTATATTAATGTATTTATGAATCATTAATTTAAGAGATTCATTCAAAAACGCTGATTCATCCAGCAATAAAAGTCATTGAATCATTCATTCAAACAGATTTTTTCAAATTAAACATTTTGAACAGACTGCAGCAATTAACATTTTGTCAGAACCTCTAGTAAATTACATGTTATTTTGTCTCGTCTCTTCAGAATTGTGGGAGAATCAATATTTTTATTTGAAATAAGAAAACTGTGATCTTCAGTTTGTTCTGAATCGTGCAGCTCTAGTGTCCGTTCCAAGATTCGAGTTGTCTATTGCCTCTTCTTGCACTTGAATGGTTTAAAATCATTTGAATGTTTCAATTTGCAAGGCTTAGAAAGATGTGCAAATGATAAACTTCCACTCTATGGCTATGTTTACACTTGGCATTAACATGCGACCTTGTATCCGGATGTTGTCCCCCTACACATTGAAAAGACAAGTGTAAATGCGCTTCTGATCCGAATGCTGTCCGATCGGCGTGTCTAGTTTCGGAGGTACTCCAGGACGCATTGTGATCGGATCAGTGTAATGTAAACGCAATCCAGCCATCGTGTCTGCCTTCACAGGTGGACGTCACACAAACCCCACCCACTGTCATTATTCCTACTCCTCTCTCCAGGAATTGCTGCACGTAGCTGTGTGGTTTTGCAATACAGTCGAGTGAGAAGTACATCGCAAATATTCTGAAATGTTTGCCTTCGCACCCGAAAGTTGCAGAACCATTCATTTTCTGTAAAGAACGTGCATTTTTCCCAACACAGCTCGGACCCATATGTTTCTCTGTACCATTTCCATTGCGGCATCTATCCACATTATTAGTAGGCTAGGCTAATTGCAGCCTATTCATCCTCCTCATTTTGCAAAATTGGTAAAATGTCCCCCGAATGAAAACTGTTTTTAAAAGAAAACTTACCGCTTCAGATCGACTTTGCACTGGATAGCCATCCTTTTTAAGCCGTGTCCTGATTGGCTTATGATCCAATCTGCTTGATCGGATCACGGTGATCGCATGTTAATGCCAAGTGTAAACGCAGCCACTGATGGTTAAACTTAACAATTCATCTTTACACATGCATGCTAAACCGTGTGTCCGGTCTGTACGGATCATCAACGATCCGTTATCCCTTTTACATATACAGTGGAACAAAAGGATGCTTTTTAAATGTTATTAAATTATGAAAATTAGACAAAAAGTAGGGCTGCACAATATATCGAAATTATCGAAATATCGCAAATGTATATATCGCGATATGCATATCGCACCGGCTTGCAATAACTGGGGTCATGCACAGAAGACAAAGAGAAAATCACACTGCTCTTGGCTGAATAACTTTTGTAGCTTTAATAAGAATCAGTATATATTTCACACCTGCAAACTTTTCTTGGTCAGTTGGGTCATTTACGTGAATCGTGTAGAACCGGAGAGTTTTTTTTGGGGGGTGGGGGTGGGTGTAGGGCATTTTTCCTGCGGACCAAAATTTCGTTATTTCAAATGTAGGCGCGTTGCGCGTGGTCATAATCCGCCTGAGCCACCACAACATTGCCCAACATCAAATGGCAAACGTAATGCAAGCGGAACGAAACTGCTGGTTATTGTGTGGTTGACGGACCGTTTATCTGTTTGGACCAAAGTAGCGCGAGCCGATCTTGATCAAGCGACACTGTTACTACACAGCGCTAATAAGAGATCCAGTAAAGGAAGCATTTGAATTTGCCACAGAAGTAATAACATCGCTGTGACTCCTGCGAGATCTAGTGAGAAATATTCACATTTCTCCGTTATTAACGGATCAAACAGCACTGACGTGGAAACCAGAAAGAAACATTGTGCCATGAATGAACTATCCAGTGTCCACAGATCAGCAACATTCACCATGGATTTACTGTTGTAACACTAACTGCAACCATGGAAGATTGGCAGGAATAGTAGGCTATAATGCCTTCAAGTAACATTACGTCGGTTTTATTTTGACATTATGAATACAATGGCTGCCCTCAAACTAATCTGAACTAAAATAAACCTTTGTTTATAACTAATACAATATTACATTTCATTTTTTCAAAGAGCTGTTTTGTTTTATATGCTCCTAAGAAGAGTCAATTATAGCCCCAGAATTGCTCAAAGTAAAAAAAAGATCATACTTTATGATAAAAAAAATGAGAAAAATTAAATCAAGGAAATGACCAAAAACCTAAAACCTGGTAAACAGTAAATTCTAACAACATAGGGCTATTAAGATAAACAATCTGGCGAGCATGTTGTTTTAGGCTAATACACCAACAGCAAATTTCTGTTTAATAAAGCGCTCAGAAATGTGTGAGGCCCCCACCCCCTCGCCCCCACATTTTTCACAATACATATCGTTTCAAAGGAGCTTTACAGAAAATGCATGTGTCTAAATTACAATTTAGAGTGATCTGTTATCAGGGGTGACTGTGTGTAATGCATTTCAATTAATTTTCATTCAGTTTCATTGTTAAACAATGCATTAAGTTAAGGCAGAAACAATGAGCTCATTGAAGTAAAGAATACATGTTGTTAAATGATTAGGAAACATAGAAAACTTTAGCATTGGTGCTTTTTTACAGACTCAAAATATGAGTGTTAAAAAGTCAACAAACTGAAAAAATAAAAGTTTTTTTTTTTAGGTAATGTTATATTGATAAAATTGGTATCGAAAAAAGTATCGTTCAGGAACCGGTATCGAAAATTTTGTTATGATACCCAGCCCTAAGTAAAACACTGCTGTTCACTGTCAGAAGCTGTAGGGATGTTTCTTGTCACAAAAAGAATTTGAAACATGTATGTAGGTTAAATAATTTTAAATATATTTTAAAGATAATTTAAGTTTATTTTACACACTTTAAGCATTATCGTATGTCATATCGCATTATTTAATGAGATCTCGCACTTTTCTTCAATATCGTGCAGCCCTACCAAAAGGGTTTTGCTTGCGACACACCAGTTGAGAAACACTGATCACAAACTTTGTGCCGACTAATGATGCAAGAAGTCTTAATGCTCTGTGCACATTTCATCGGATTTCTTCTTCAATCTTCAATCTTCATCTTCTATCTTCATCTGATTTCTTTCTTCTATTAAAAAAACACACAATAAAAAACTGCATGGCTTCCTTCTTCTCCACAGGTTCCAGAGATCCAATACTTCGGCGCCAGCGCCCTTCATACCAAGATCTCCCGCTACTGGGGCGACATCCCCGCCGAGCAGTACGACTCGCTCAAAACACAGCTTTTTTCTCAGATCGCTCGCTTCGCCTCCGGCTCCAAGATCGTCCTAACCCGCCTGTGTGTGGCTCTAGCGTCCCTCGCCCTCAACATGATGCCCGAGGCGTGGCCGGGAGCCGTGACGGAAATGGTGCGCATGTTTCAGGAAGAAGGAGGCGAGGTGGACGGGCGCGCGCGCTGCTTGGCCCTGTTGGAGCTCCTCACGGTCCTCCCGGAGGAGTTTCAGACCAGCCGGCTGCCGCAGTACCGTAAGGGTCAGGTGAGGGGCGCACTGGGCCGCGAGTGGGTGGCCGTTTACCCGCTCCTGCAGCAGCTGCTACGGCAGCCGGACTCGCCTCCGCTGGTCAAAGCCCGTGTGCTCAAGTGTCTGTCGAGCTGGGTTCTGTTGGACGTTCCTCTGAACGAGAGCGAGGGATTGGTCGAGGCCAGCTTCACGGCGCTGGCAGATCCGGAGCTGTTCGATACGGCGGTGGAGGCCATCGTCAACACCATCTCACAGCCCGACTCACAGAGGTTAGTCTTCATCACTGCACTACTCAGAGAAAACACATGCAGTGGGGCAGGAAAGCAATGAAGTGAGAGAAGTGTGAGAAACTGAGCTGTACAGAATTCTACAAAACCAGTTGAGGAACTTTATAGAAACATGGAACTGCAAACCGGGCGAGAAGTGTACAAATTCAAAATGTTTTGCACACCTAGCGATGGCTGGTGAATTGAGAATTTTTTTTCTGGCCATTAATATGTTTTTTATTATTTATAATGAATCAGTCAAAGAAATTGCTGGACTCATTATTTCACCCCAAAATAAATAAAAAAGAATATATTGCTTGAAGAAAATTTAATTTTTGCATTTGAATTTAGGACAATTAAGATTTCATGACAATTTATCACATCCCCCCAATTCTTCTATATATTTGTGCTACCTATAATTCATGCTCACAATAAATACTCTATTTATTATCATTTAATTTATTAAAATTTTTAAAATGATAATTATATTTATTTAAAATAATATAATTAATTCAATTAATGTATTACAGGAATTCTTTTATTACAGTTATTCAAATCTAATGAGCATCACCAAGGGGAAGTAAACGGTTCGGACTAATGAGAATTGGTTAAGTTTATTTTCTTTTTTACCACTTACGTGGCTGTTTTTGAAATGTTGTTTTAAACATTTTGGGGACATCCTTAATTACAATACTATCTCAATACTTTGTTAAAATAAAGAAAAGTTTTTAAAATTATTATTACTTAAGACCTAGTAAAAATGTAACAGCAATTTCCTGTTGATTAAAATTCTAAATTTGGTATTATGGGGTGACCTTAAATGGGTTTGGATATGGTCATGGTCCCCAATGCACAGAGCAATGGTGACACCAGAATAGAAATATTGATAATTCTGAAGCTAAATGTTATATATAGAATTATGTTTATGCTTGCACTCTCACTGACTATATATATTTAAAATAATGTTGGCCCTTTTTACTGGTAAAATCAGACATTTGGCAAGAGGACCCGCAAATATTCCCCCATGGCATTATTATACATTATATTCAACATTAAATATAGTAGTTTAATGTATTTATATCACTGAAACTCTCTTCAACGCAGTCATTTGTTGGACTTTCCCGGTGCTCGCTATGTCCTGTCTCTGCCTCTATCAACGCACTTAAGTGATAAGAATAGACCATCTCAAATTCTTTGAATCATCATACTACAAAAATAAAAAATGCAATATGGTGATTTAAATTATGTTTGTGCTTTCACTTTGAGGAGTGCCGCTCCAGCACGAATGTGCTGTTCAGATCCCTGTTCTTCATAACATAAGAAGATCGTGTCTCTTCATAAGACTTGGATTAATTGGGGAATGGACTTTGAATAGAGGGACAGAAATCTCTCGGGTATCATAAAAAGTTTGGAAGTTGAATGAAAACCTTGAGGCCAGGAAACACCAAGCCGACGGTCGGCTGATTGTACAACGTTGGAGCACTGTTGGCTCTAGACGGACGGCGTGTGGGTTTTCGGGCTGATTCAGCATGTTGAATCAGCGTCGGGCCTTTGGTTGTGAGAGAGATCTCTGATTAGCTTTACGAACGAGTCAGTGCACTTCATGAAATTATATATATATATATTATTTATGATAAAATATGACCTGGACAAGTTCTTGTGAGAGGCACCCAAATATATATATTTTGTAATGTACATTTTGAGTAACTCTCAATCCAGTGTCGAACTATTGTTCTTACAATGTGATTTAGATCATAATTGCATTATTAATAATCGCACCAGCCTTTTTCTTTTTTTGCAAAGAGCAAAGTATTTTTACATTTGAGTTATTAGTAGCTATTGTTATTGTTTAGCCATATATATATATAGATACAGTACACACACACTTATAATAAGTATATATAGATATACACTTCAGTATGCCTGCTTGAACAATATGAGATGCATATGCATCTTAAGGAATATCAGTGAATGCAAAAATGGTCTGAAGGAGAACAAACAGGTGAGAGACAGAAACAAAGGCAAATTGAAACACAGTCACATCAGAGGAGAGAGGGAGGGGGGGCGGCGGCGGCAGGTTTATTTCAAGGATGGCTGGCGTTTCCATGGAGACAGAGCGAGGGAGCGATGTCTTACGCTCTGGTTGGTACAGACTCGACGGGATCCCACCCCTTCCCCCCTCAGAGAAGGCAAGAGCCAGCGGATGCTGAGGACGGGCCTTTAGAGGTGAAAGCTTCTTTGATTGTGGAAAGCTTGTGGTACGAGGTTAAAGTGCTTCTGCCCTGATGGAGACCGACAGTTGTTCACCGCTCAAGTACTTGAGTCTAATCCTGTAGTTTAATAGTTTCTACAGGTGTCTCACACACGGTTACGGCTGAATTCACTTCATAGTGCATGAGGGATCTGATTAGGAAAGGTGACCTTTAGAGGGAGGTTTGGGTTTTTCATGGGAAGTTTGTGCAGCAGGGCTGATTGGAAGCATAGCATTTTTTTGGATTGGATTTTTATTCTTTGTATTTCATTTTATTTTTTGTTTTATTTTAAATTTTTATTTGCAATGTATTTGTTGATCAACACTTGCTGTTCTGGAACTCATGAAGTCCAGAATAACCTTTTTGCTGCAGTAATAACAAAAACATAAGAGCGATTTAAATTGAATTTAATGTAATTCACTTTTAGATTTTTTATATATATATGGAATTTGGTGATTAATATTATTAATATATTTGATTAATATTTTCTAATCTAATACAATATTGACAAGAGAAAAATGCCAGCTGCTCTTGGCTGAATAACTCCATAGTTTTAATAAGCCTTCTGAAACCGAACATTAACACAGAGTTATGCATATTAATAGTCTCATTGGCTCATTTGAATTACATACATAATTAAACTGTGAATTAATTTCTTGTCAATCAAACTCTGACTGCATTGAATAAATATTGATTACTTAGTATTATTTAGAGCTGCACAAATCTAGATAAATTGAGAATCACGTTTGTATATAAAAACGCAGCGTACATTTTTCTATAAAAAAATCTGCAGCGTTTTTTAAAAAAAATTTTGTTTGAATGATTTTTTTTTTTAAATCGGTTAAAATGAATGATTCATATATACTTAAATTGTTTCATTACTGGATGAATTGTTTTGAACGAATCTTTTGAATGAATTATTCAATGACAGATAAAAATTTTCGTCACCTACTGGCGTAACGATGTAATTTGAAGCGCCAAATTACTTTCAAAAAGTAATTTTCTCAGTGTTTATATCCGAATTCCGAACTATAAACTTTTATCCCGGTACTTGTAACTTATAATGAAATAAGAAAGAAATAATGATGCTGTGTGGTTGAAAAGACTGTGAAGCTTTCATAACTAAACATGACAACTGCTCTCTCTGGGTCAGCGGGAGTGCCAACACGATTTGAATGTCCGGATATGATTTTGTCCAAGGTTTAATAGACACATGCGAATTGTTGTCATTTAGATATGATCGCATGAGTGTTTGAAATTAGTAGGGGTTTTTTACAATTAATTTTGCAGCTCCAGTATTATTAATGTATCATTTTGTTAAAGCATTATTCGTTTTAACACTTGCATGTGATTTTGTTTTTTAAGCTTTTTTTTCTCATTAAGTGAGCTAGATTAGACTCCTCCCTCAGGCCGTGTTTGACACCCCTGTTGTTGGCAGACAGTTGATTTGATGAGTAAACACATTGGACAGCTAGCGTGCAAATTTTTACTCTCAATTGTCATATTTTGATCTGTTGCTGAACGTGTGTAGTGTGTGGTCCACTCGCAACCACTCAAATCTCTTTGTGTGGTGCTTTGTGTTCAGTGTGGCAAGCGTGTCACTTGCTCTTAAAGGACACATCAATGATTCTGCATTGATATTTGTTATTCATTTCACCTTTGTCCTTTTCTCCATCATGCCTGGTGCCTCATCCTCTCTCTTTATCCTCTGTCTTCATCACCTCATCGCCTCCTCTCACTGTTTAAACACATTACAATCAAGCCTCTCGGGAGGATGCCATTGGACCAAATGCATCCTGTTGCCAGGCAACTCATTTAATCTGTCTCCTGGTGTTTGAGGATAATTGCACAGAGAGGCAGAGAGAGCGCCTGTGTCCGTAGAAACAACAGTGAGATGGCATAATTCAAACAAGGATGGAGAATTAGAGGTGAAAATAAGTCTGTGCTCTGATAAAACTCAAATTGGTCATTCTGAGAGACATGAAAACACACACACAGAGATGAGAAACTCTGAGCCTGAAATTAATGTACTTATGCCCCATAATGTCATCCAAGGTTATTCTTGTTAACTTATACTTCAAAGCTGTTGAATGCTTAAATCTGATCGGTAGACTAACGTTCTAAGGTGTGCGATTATTTTGAGGGAAACGCACGGCTAAAGTAGTTCCAGGCAGGTCTCGACCGAATTACAGCTCCATATCACTTCGCCAAATGATTTCAGTGATTTCAAAGGTCCTTATAGCCTACAGCAGCAAAAGAACCAAAACCCACAACGACACTGACCAAGCAAATAAATATAGTAAACAATAGGATAAAAACGACAAATTATGTCAATGTTTTTTTAGCCTCATATTTACGTTTTATTATGATTGGAAAGCACATGTTCTCTTTCTCCGGCTCAAACGCACACACATATGTACAGTATGGACACACACTCGCACAAAAACGTATTATCAACGCTGCTCTGAGGGTTTTGTCAGTAAAATAGTTTGACAACTTCAAAGCTATTAGACATTTCTCACTAGCGAGGTAATAATGGCGCTGTTCTTGGACCAGATAAACTTAGTTTCACTATTATTAGAGACGCTGCAGACGAACACTGTTGAGAGACACAGACTGAGGTAATTCATACACGCTTAATCTCTCTCTCTCTCTCTCTCTCTCATAACTGCATTACTAACTGCTTTAAAGTCTGCTTACAACGGCTCAAGCCTCAGTTACTAGCTCAGTTACTAGCAGTTACTACTTAATCCTACACACAAGTGCGGTTTAAGGAGTGAGTGTTGGATACTAATAAAATGATCATGACAGAAGAAAAGAATGATCTCAGTGCGCTTTTATGATGATATACGCATGCGCAGTAAGATAATTTTAGCGTTTCAGAGGCTTCATTGTGGATGAGCAACTTTAGGAAAATGCTTAAAAATCCAAGTATGGACTGAGAATGTCTTGAAAGAAAAACATGTAGTCTTTGATTAGCCCAACGTTCACCATCTTCACACAAACAGGTGTGCTGTGACATTTTCCTGATGGTGTTGAAAGCCCTTCTTGACCTTGACTGCAGTGTCATTGACATGATTATTTATTTATTTAGGGCCTATTCAGGTAAAAGCATCTTAAAACCCGAACTCATAAATAAATGCTCTCACCAGAGCCACAGTCTCACCAGCCATAAGATCAATGAAGCCAGGAAGGACAGGGCAAATAACACTGCACTTTAAAACGGCCACATTCTTCATCTAGGGGTGGGTCATGACTAATTTACTAGCCATCGAACGACCAGCTAGTTTATCTAGATTTTATTAATATAGGATCTGTCAGAAATCATTCTAATATGCTGATTTGCTGCTCAAGAAACATTTCTGATTATTATCAATGTTGAAAACAGGTAGTACTTTTTGGGGTAGGATTCTTTGATGAATAGAAAGTAAAAAAAAACAGCATTTATTTAAAATGGAAATCTTAGTAACTTTATAAGTGACATTTTTTTTCATCAGTTAAATGCATCCTTGCAGAATAAAAGTATCAATTGCTCAAAAAAAAGTTTTTCATTAGCTTTTTTCAGCTTTTCATTGTTGAACCGAGTGCGACTTTGAAAATATTCCAAGTTTTCCATTGATTAGAAATGTGGATAGCACACTGAAAAAGGAAAAGCAGCACGCCATGAAATGCCAAGCGGGGGATATTTAAAATATAATAAATTAATGGAAAGCTTAGCCTAATGCTTGAAATGAGCAGGTTTACACAATAAATAGATTGAAGTGTAATCAGTACTTTCGGTACTTAATGAAATGTTGTGTCATTCATCTTAGATGATGTTTTAATTACTGTGCAATGTGTGCATCCTGTTATTGCCTCATCTGTGAAGGATGCGTGCTAAACTGCATTAGAATTTGGACAGAACATTGTGTCTCTGAATGCAACATAAGGTTTCTGCCTGCCATTGGAACAGTTGGTTGCCTGAAATGCCTGTAAATGCTGCCAACGTGGGCTTTGGAACAGAACTGGTGTTTACATAGTACATCAGTATTTTCTTTTTAAAGAAAGAGCAAGAAATATAGTCTTTTCCATGAACCCTTTGAAAAAACATGAGATCCTTCAGTGATGTTTAGTGTCTGCTTGGCAGCCATTCTTTTCCTTCAGCACTGCAGAAATGGGTTTAAATTAAGAAAACAAGACCTATCGAATTGTGGAACTTGTCTTTAGTATCTCGCATGGACTTATTATCATCACAATCTGTGTAATATCGTCAAACTTAGCACATTCTCAGAAAAATTATCCTGTTTGTTCACGAGATCTTCAACACAAATGTTTTTGTTGATTTACAATCAGACTGCTGTAGGTTCAATTATTTATTTATCTGTCATTTTTATTGTAGTTTTTGCTACAGATAAAACTAAACGGTTTGAGTCAGATATGTAAAAAAATATATATTTTTTTGCCACCATCTGAATAAAGCCTAATAGATGAGCGCTTAAGGGTGTGACGCTGAATATTTTAGTTTCATTAGGATGTTTGCCCTAATGAAGCGCTCTTTAATGCCACAGAGCCATGATCTCTGATGTGTCTGTCGAGCGCTGAGCCTCAGACGAGCCAGTAATGAGCCGGCGTTCATACTTTTTCTCTGTCCATACCTCATTAACATTTCCACTTGTGTGTCCTTCCTGCTGTTAAGGAGGATGAGACGAGAGAGAGCGACTGGAAGAGAGAGAGAGAGAGAGAGAGAGAGAGAGAGAGAGAGAGAGAGAGAGGACAGATTGTTCCAGAAGCGCTGAGATGGCAGCAGGGGTGAGGAACATGACAGAAGTTCATGTGGGAATGAGGTAACAGCTGTAGACAAATGAAGGAGAGCGTGATGATTTGAAGAGAAGAGATACTCTACATTTTGCAGATGAGAGTTAATGTTGTCCATTGTGTTTTGGCCAAGAGTGCATTATGGGAATGTGTTTAGAAGTAAATTAGCCAAGCAAATAATTCTAATGTACAGCATGAAATGGGTATTTCACCCAAATATTCTGTCATTAATTACTCAACCTCATGTCGTTGCAAACCCGTTAGACTTCTGTTATGAGAGCTGACAAAATTCTGTCATAAATCTGTAAGCTTTCTGTCCCTCCATAAATAGCTAATGTTTTGACTTGATGAAATCAATTGTTTTAAAAGGGCATTGCAAAAGTATGGCAATGCTGACAGGCATAATTATTGCAATACATATCAGATAACGGTGGAATCTATAACTTGACAAGGCTATTTACAGGCAGAGTAGTAACTTGTTTAGAGATTAGCATTGTTACCAACATAGACATTGTTCGTTGACAGCAAATCTGATGCTATGCAAACTATGCAGATTTGTGTTTTATTACTGTCACTTTCCCTTTTTGCTTGCAAACTCTTTTCAGTTCATGGTTCAGTTGTTGTGGCTCCAAGCTACAAGTAGTGGCCTGACCTTCTTTCCATGATTTACGGATAGGACATATAAACGTGCAGTTGAATGATGAAAGTATGCAGTTTCCTGGGAAATCCATCTTGAGAGTTTATATTTGTAGAAAATATCAATATAATTAATTATAGGCTTACCATAGTGTTTTAGGGTAAGGCAAAAACACGGTTTGGAAGATGGTTTTATGATGTACTGATGTGCTCCTTTTTCTATTTTTTTCTTTTATTTTTTTATTTCAAACAAAAAAAGTTACCTGTGATGCTAATGTGTCCGTGTGTTTCAGGTACGTGAACACTCTCCTGAAGTTGGTGCCGCAGGTGCTACAGTTACAGGAACAGTTACGAGACGCCGTACAGAATGGAGACATGGAGACGTCACATGGCATCTGTCGAATCGCCGTCTCTCTGGGAGAGAATCATTCAAGGTACAAATATGCACAATAGGTGAAAAAATTTAATTTGAGCACCAAAATGGAAAAGCTGAAACATTTTCTAAAACAAATTTATAGGGCTGTTCATTTATTGTGTTAATTGGATGTTATTAATTATAAAACAATAAGATAATTGACCTGTATAAACCTGAATAACAATCTTTTCTATCATTATAAATGTCTTTATGGTAACTTTTGATCAATTTAATGCTTCACTGCTGAATAAAAGTACAACAAAAAAAAGATCTTACTGTCCACAAAAATATAATGTATATAATCGGGGCTTGACATTAACTTTTTTGCTCACTGGCTACAATTTTGACAATGATACCATAGAGGAAAACTGCCATATATGTATTATTATTTGGCAGCTGTGTATTAGGTATATTAGGCTGCTGTCAATTTAAGACCTGATTTACAGACTAGAGATGCGCGGATGAGCTCCAACGTCACCCGAATCCGCAACCAAAAACAAATCATCCACCCGCCATTCACCAACACTAATACTTTTCTCTGATTTCGATATCCGTACCGGACCCGCACCCGATGGTCAAATTGCAAACATTCTTATGTGTTAACTGTTAAGATAAAAGGATGATCACCTTCAACAGCGGACTCAGCGACGCAAGAGAGCTGATGCGCGCATCTCTAATGGTAACAAAACACACTGAGGAATGCTGCTTGATTGGCCTTTTAGTTTAACACTCATAAACTGGTGACAAACATACAGCGCTTCACAGCCGTTGCATATCACATACCCAGCACTTGATTCATCCTTGTTAACCACTTCGCTAAAACGCTCCCACACGGTACTTTTCTTTCCTTCCTTTTGTTTTGTTTTTAATTCTCTCTCGGACCTGTTTTGCCTTCATTTCTGCTTCAAAATGCGAACCCCGCGGAGCTCGCGGAGCGTAGGCTATCTTAATGAGAGAGCACATTAGTGCCTGTCTGCCTGGCAGAAAAAATAAGTTTTAAATATTCTCATATTTTAGAGAATGTATTTAATATTTTACGTTACTAATTATTTATCATATCCACCCACATTTAATCAGAATGTAATTTGTATTACTTGACCCGCCCGATCCATTGATTATCCGCAACGCATCACTAGTAGAGACCCATTATACTATTACACGTTTTTTTCTCAACTGTTTACGTTCACTTAAAACAGATACTTAAAACTGACTGAGTTTATGTGAATACACACCAAGAATGGCATTTTGACATTATTTTGTGACTGTTTAAAGGCCATGTTGCAGGTTAACCACCATTGTCGATTAATGGGTACATAAATCACTCAAGATATGTATATCATTTTTAAAATGTCTCAAAAATGATCTTAAAGACCAGTTTTTTACGTTTTTGGTATTAACGTTTTTTTTACGCAATTCGGTGATGACGTCACGTTGGGGAGAAGCGGAGGAAAGGTAGCCTCAGCCTAGTATTACAACTATGGCGACTGACTGGGATGAGGAAGAGGTGGCAAGAGCCAACATGTATGATGGCTCGCAGCCGTATAATTTCAAACCTGCCAGACGTGAGAGGGCAAATTAGGAATTGCCAAGAACTGATGGCCGTCAAAGCCAATTAAAATGCATGGTCCGAGGAGAATGAGTGGAGAGTTGGTGAAGTGTCCTGGTGAGTCGCTATCATTTAGCAACGCAGCAATGAGCACTGGAGCTAGTCTACGAGCAGCAGTGCACAATAACGACACTTTTTTTTTTTTACTGTCATTGAATAGCACCGAGTGAAAAATCTTTTTATCTAGTGGCAGTGATCATGACGTTAGTTTAGATAAGTACCGGTAACCTTTGTCATAGTGTCGTAGAGTACTGGTAAACTTTGTCTTTGTCATCTACAAGTAGAAAGCATCTATTTGTAGCTAGCTATATGGGTGTTTCTAAGCGTTTATCTCTTCCTCCGGTGAAAATGTTGTTGCAAACGTAGCCACCACGTGTCTGTCGCTGTGTTTGGCAGGTGCTTGTGTGGGCGGTATAGAGAGAGATAGGCAGACAGCCAGATAGCATAACGTTAGCATAGATAGAAATATATAGTAGGTAGATTGACAACGTAGAGTTGGTCGCACATCAGAGGCGCCCGCGCCATTGGATGTGCAGTTGCCGCATATACTAGCCTATCGATCTATATATATCTGTCTGTCTATCTATATCTAGTCTAAATATCTATATATCTATATCTATGTATTTATCTATTTATCTATAATCTGCGCTATCTGAATACTCTCGTCTACTACTCGTCTCTCTAGTCACTCTCAATGCTCTCAAGGCGGGCTTTGGTAAATTCTCTCCCCAAGGTGACGTAATGCAATGCATTGTGGGGGAAAGGAGAATCCTTGCAAACCGCTGTAAGATAGTACCTACTTTTTCGTATTATATTCCGTTTTGTGATACCCAACAACATAAAATACAATGGATAACAGTTTAAATGTTTATTACCAACAAGCAAATTGCACAAATTCGTTGAAAAATTAACCCTGCAACACGGCCTTTAAGCACAATAAGCAGTGAAAAATTTAGTACTGAGAGGTGACTTTATGTGCCGCACTTTGGGTGTGAGCACAAAATCTGTGGGAATGAGTAACATTATGTGCAATACACTCAATCCCATGCCGAAATTCAAGCCCTGTAACACCGAGAACATTCATCTGGAGCAAAGTGCGGGGAGGCGTGTTTGTGCGTCAACTTGCTGTCGGAGAGATTAGAGAGAGAGAAAGCGCAGCTGGTATCGTGTATCTGTGGAAAATAAGTATTGGATGCGTTTCAAGTATTTCAGGTACTTCGAAAAATCTATATTTTTGTCAACACTACATTGCACTGTTTATTATTTCAGATGTCTTTTTAAAAGAGTACAATTGAAAATATATATACATTATATATAAAATTTAACCTGCCAAAGTGGCTGTTAGGAGTGACTGCGTTACACACCACTGCTGAAATCAGTCAGTTAACGGTGTTAATGTCAAGCCCTGTATATAATATTGATTGATACTGGTATGGTCAATATATCATGTATCCCTAATGATAAAGATTTTCCAGATATGATGAAGGTCTCTTCTCCTCTTTTCTATCAGAGCTCTGTTGGAACAGGTGGAGCACTGGCAGAGTTTTTTGGCACTGGTGAATATGATCATGTTCTGCACAGGCATCCCCGGACACTACCCTGTCAACGAGACCACCAGCTCTCTCACACTCACCTTCTGGTACACACTACAGGTAAGCCTCACTGCTGAGATCTTAAACACCAACCGTGTGCCTGTGTCTGTTCTAGGGGTGAAACGGTTCTCTGTAAAAAGTCGAACCGTACCGTTCTCCACCCACGGTTCAGGACACGCACCGCGGTTGATCTCAAAACTGATGACGCATCTATAATCTGATTTGTTGAAAATAACGTGTAAAACAGACAGCAGTAATACATTACAACAGTGATAATCAAACAAAACGGTTACTCTTTGTCAACTCTGTTCGATGCGAGTGCCAAATGCTCGAACATGACCAGTCATTTACAGCATCATCACCACCCGGGATTTGGTAGCGCACGAGCGCAGGCGAGACCTGAACTGCACATGTTACTATCAGTGTTTAAAACTAAACTCATTTAATTTTACCAATGTAAAAATTCAAGAACAAGATGCGAAAGAGAACTTGCGCGCGCTGTGAGAAGGGGTGTGGGTGTGTGTTGTGTGTGTACTTGTACAACTATCTTTGTGAGGACCAGTTTGAGTTTTAGACCATTGGAGTGAGGACAAAGAGAGTAAAGTGAGGACATTTTGGCCGGTCCTCACTTTCTGAAACCCCTTTAAAGGCCTGTTTGAGGGTCAAGACTTGGTTTTAGGGATAAGGTTATAATTAGGTTAAGGGTAGGTTTAGGGTAAGGGTTCGGGTTAAGCACTTAGTTGTGATGAGTAAGGTTAGGGTAAGCGGCTAGAGATTGCATTGTGTCAATGAATGTCCTCATAAAGATAGATGTACAAGAGTGTGTGTGCAGCCTATTCTTCTCAGACAGCGCACAAATATTGAGTTCTCTTTCAAGTCTTGCACTTGAATGGACAAATTCACACAAAAAGTATGTCAACATGTCCATCTTTTATGAGTATCCTAGCAGACATATACTGTTATGCCTTTAGTAAAGTTATACGGTCAAGAAAGACAACTCGCAGTATCAGTTTAGGCCTACTGAATCAGCTCTGAATTGAATAGCTTTTGTAACTTTAATAAGGATTAATCTTTCATTTATACAGGCAAATAGGTAATGTTATTTTACATTTGATTATTTTATTCCATTCTGTACCTGAAAACTAATATTAGACATACCTGAAAAGCATAGTTTATTTTATTAGTATCTTTGCTCTTTTGTATTTATGTGTGCTTTTTCTTGTGGTTAGATTTTGTCTTATTTTCTTTATTTAATTTTTACAGTAGTTTTTTTTTTTCCCCCTGAACATAGCACATACCGAAACCGTGACCCTAAAACCGTGAGCTATTTGAACCGTTGCACCCCTAATCTGTTCAGTACCTCAGTGGTGAGCAGGTGCACAGATTAATTACTGCCTTTTTTCCCTCAAATCCAGCACTTGTTGATGATCGTGATGATAAATGGATAGTCACATATTGTCTAAATTTAAGTCTTAAGGTCACACAGAAGCAGAATTTAATATCAGTTCAGGACTTGCTACTAAAGTGTGAATGACTTGACTTCTGTTACCTGTCCATACTGACGCTATTTAAGCCACTTCAGTCTGCTATTTATGTACACAATTTTTAAATTTGTAATGTGTCTTTATTTTGTGGTGGTTTGTTGTTTGTGTGTAAATCTGCAGTAGTGATGGAGAGTGGCTGTTCGAGACATTGAACCGTCCTTCACACAGTATCTGTTCATCTGTGCTGTGTGTTTACTGCAGTGTGTGTCGTCACGTGTTGAATATTCAGGAATGTCCTTTTCCTGTGTCCTTGCCTGTCTTAACAGACTCCATTGGCTGAACATTTTTTGTCTATGTTTAAAGGCTTGAATCCAGTAGCGAAACTATTGGATTATGGATGTTCCATTCAATTTCTCCATAGAGAAATAGAATATTAATAATTTTTAAACATTTTTACAAACCTGCCATGCTCTCTGAGGTTAAAACACAAGTCAGTGTGATTTCAACACAAATTTTAACACTGCCAATTTTTTCAACAGTGACCACCTAATTGCATGAAGCATTGCATATTATTATTATTAATTAAAAACATATTATTTTATTTAGCTCCAGCATCCAAGCGACCCTACAAAAGACGAGTGGTTTGGATAATGGATGTATGGATATTGTTTTATATAAAATATTTATTATTATTATTATTATTATTATTATTATTTTATTTTATGAAATATAATAATGACTTTATCAAAAATAAAATATAGTTATTACTAATATTAATTGGTTATTGTATTAGTTAAAGCCCCGATATACAAAGTTTGCCTCATGGCAAAGGTTTTTTTTTTTCGTTCTTCACTTAGGCGTAAAATGAAGTTTGAAATGCGTGAGCAGCGATATACTGTTAACAAACATCCGACGCCACACACACTGCTGAGAGCGGCGTTTAGATGAATATATAAATGTGTGCTACTGCACATTTTCCTCTCAATAACAAAATAAACAGAACAAAATTGAGAAAACGGCAAGTTTTTTTAATTTTTATAAAGCATAAGATAAGCATCTGATCTTAGCAACGTTTGCACAAGCTCTGCAATTCATCACTCTAGTAAAGTCACGTTTACTTATATAGCACTTTATATAATGGATAGCTTAAAATCAAGCAGCTTTACCATATTAAACATGAAAAACAGTGGCAGTGTCTCGTTTCATCAGAAGTGCAACTTCATTTTCTACCATAATCTATTTAAAAATAAATTAAATTAAACTCAAATCAACATTTCAATTATTTATTTTACTAAGTAGCTGTGTGATAAGTGATTCTGACTCACTGGCTGTATTCTTCCTTACTTTATCATTAGTTTAGTGTTTATTTGTTGATGTTTGGCCATGTGTTCCAGGATGACATCATGTCGTTTGAGGCAGAGAAGCAGGCTGTGTATCTGCAGGTCTACAGGCCTGTGTATTTCCAACTCGTAGACGTTTTGCTGCACAAAGCGCAGTTCCCCACGGACGAGGAGTATGCTTCCTGGTCATCAGATGAAAAGGAGCAGTTCAGGATCTACAGGTGTGTGTGTGTGTGTGTGTGTGTGTGTGTGTGTGTGTGTGTGTGTGTGTGTGTGTGTGTGTGTGTGTGTGTGTGTGTGTGTGTGTGTGTGTGTGTGTGTGTGTGTGTGTGTGTGTGTGTGTGTGTGTGATTCATTTTCTCATGGGCCTGTTGTAACATTTTCTTCTACACTCAGCAGTTTCATGTTGGATTTGCTGAAGTGGCACAACAGACAATGTTGCTGTTCTTATTAGGAATGTGCAAAATTAAATATTATTAAAATACACAAATATTACAATTTAAAATGTATTTAAAGATTTCATATTTAATTAAATATTTAATATGTGTGGCTCAAACTTTTTGATTTAATTGTCTTAAAAAGCGAATATCAACACAAAGCGAGTGAAGGGTTGATAAAATAATGCATCTCTGTGATGTTTGACTCTTGTAGGGTGGATATATCTGACACACTGATGTACGTCTACGAGATGCTGGGAGCCGAATTACTCAGTAACCTGTACGACAAACTCGGGCGACTCCTCACCAACACAGAACAAACAACAACATGGCAGGTCAGAAAATAATGGATTCAGTTTCATTGTTTTTGCTGTTTCATTAAACAAACAAAGCAAAGGGGCGAACTTTTGTGCACATTGCTAGGGCTGCACCAGTAATTAGAATCAAACCGAAACTGATATGGCTAAGTGCAATTATAAATTGGCAAAGACTGATTTCATTAAATAAATATATATTCTTCTTGTTTCATAGTGAAGCTTGGCTCTGTGTTCTTCTACATGAGAGCATCTCATGATCTGGTGCTTTCAGCTTCTCAGAGCGGCTCGGTTCACAGAAAATGTGGCTCCACATAAACGCATAAAATGCGGCTTGGGTCACTTTTGAATGTGCCAATCATCTTCCCAAACTTGTAATGAGAAGCTCCTATAAACTGGATGTTTTCAACTTAAGAGAAGATGATTTAAGGGCTCCCTGCATTTTTCAAAGCTTGTTGATTTAACATTTGAAAATTAAGAAATTAAGAGTAAATCGAAAATTAATATGAATATTTATTTTATATAAATTGTAAAACATATTAGAATTAAATAAGTATTAGTACTGTAAAATAAAATTATTATAATATAATAAGTATTACAATAATTAACAATATTTCTTATTTTGTTTAACATTTCTATTTAGTAATAATAATATAATTATTATTTTTATAGTCATATTGATATATAATCACAAAATTGCCTATAATTGCATATAATAAAAAATTGTGCAGCCCTATAAACAAAGATAGCAAACCTGGAGTTTAAAAAAAAAACTGCTTAAATCGTAATCGCAATTTTTATCAGAAAAACGCATTTTCCATCAGAAAAACGCATTTTCAAACCCAAATCTTGCAACCCTACATGGGGTTTTTAACAGGAATGTGTCTATTTTGTTCCAGCATACAGAAGCACTGCTGTACGGATTCCAGTCCATCGCCGAAACGATAGATGTGAACTACTCTGATGTCATCCCAGGACTCATCGGCCTCATTCCACGAATCAACATAAACAACGTCCAGCTGGCCGACACCGTCATGTTCACAATCGGTGTGTGCTTGCATATTGGCACTCCTGTAACATTAAAAAACAGTCGTTGTGCCATTTCTGTGTTTTAGGAAATTGTCATTTGCCATCTGAAGCAATTTAGGCTGTTTTCACACACTTTGGTCGAGACCAGACAATTACACATAATTACTTTCCCACACAGACACTCAGTTTTGTGTTCCATCCCAGATATTTACCCATTACGTCTCTCCCTGTAGGAGCGTTGGCGGAGTGGTTGGCGGATCATCCGGTGATGCTGAGCAGCGTTCTGCCACTGGTTTTGCAGGCATTGGGTAATCCAGACCTGTCTGTTTCCAGCGTCTCCACACTAAAGAAGATCTGCAGAGAGTGCAAATACGACCTGCCTCCGTACGCTGCCAATATAGTCGCTGTGTCGCAGGTAATACATGCTCTAATGATGATACTAACACATATGAGACACACTTACACAGTTTTTCTCCTCTGAACTTCTTGTCTTTTTTTTCTTGCATTCAGGAAGTGCTTATTAAACAGATTCACAAGGTGAGTTTGTATTTATTTTGATGAATAAACCCATTTGGTTTTGCTCAGATGAAGCTGATTTGATAGAGCTGTAAATGTAAATTTTTTGATTATAGTCAACTGTTTTGAAGTCAAAATCCACTTTGCGTAGTATCCTGATCAGGGGCTACACAAAGCGTCAAATGGTTTATTGATCAACATTTTGAAGCGTTGATCATTGTAGCCAATCAGAGACACATATGTTGAGCGCTTGAACGCAAGGGCCAATCAGAGGTGTTTAAGAATCCATTCAACAGCGCTCAAAATGGTAAGGGGAAATGCTGGATTCGTCACATTTCTAAAATTTCACTACCTACTTGGTATCGAAGTCGTTACTTTTCACAACACTAGTTTATGTACTAATATATCAATACATATCACAACACTAACATAAACCAATTTCAATTTGTATGTACAGTATGTATTTAAGGCTGAGATGCATGATTTATTTTGAGATTGAATGGGTTTGTTCTGTATGGACATATGTTATTAATTTTATTTGTGCAGGTCTTTAATTTGATTTAAAAAATTCAGCAGATCCCTGGCCATAATTGTTTATCAAACATGAAATATGGTTGGCAGTGATTTTTGGCACTTCGCACAGCTTTTCCACTTTCAGTGAGGACAAAAACAATACATGAAGCCGGAAATCCATCACGCCTGGTGTTACACCTGTTCCTTTTCAATCTCTCTCTTTCTCTCTAGACGAGTCAGTGCATGTGGTTGATGCAGGCTCTGGGGTTTCTGTTGTCTGCACTGCCGGTGGAGGAGATCTTGAGGAACCTTCAATCTCTGATCACTCCGTACATCCAACAACTGGAGAAACTAGCAGAAGAGACGGTGAGACATCAAACTGCTCACCTTAAGTCCTCTCAGTCCTCTGGGTTTGTTTATCCGTGTGTTCGTTTGGCTCGGTTGTGTGTGAACAGACCCTGTGTCTGCGTGAGAGTGTCACAGGATGGAACATTTCTCAGCAGGAACAGATGGGCATTACTCTGGGCGCTGGAAGAGTAAACTGCAGGAGAAATCCGCTTAATGTTACAGAGAGCCCTGCATGGATTCACACTAAAGGGATAGTTCACCCAAAAATGAAAATTCTATCATTAATTACTCACCCTCATGTCACTCCAAATTCGTAAGACTTTCGTTCATCTTCGGGACACAAATGAAGATCTTTTTGATGAAATTTGGGAGCTTTTTGTCCATCCGTTGACCGAACAGGGACAGAGATCTCTCAGATTTCATCAGAAAGATCTTTATTTGTGTTCTGAAGATGAATGAGAGTCTTACGAATTTGGAGTGACAGTAATTAATGACAGAACTTTCATTTTTGGGTGAATTATCCCTTGAAGTAAGTGACATTTCAAACACAATTTTTGCTGCACAAATAGAACTGTTGTCAAAAAAAGCTGAAGCAGGATCAATGTAAAAACTGATAAAACAGCAGATCAGGGGACTGGCATTAACTATTGTATAATTTAAAATTATATATATAATTAGAAATAACCTTCAAGCATTCTCTCTTTTACTGCCAAAACATCCTGGATGTAATGGAATGAGTGCCGTCCTTATTTATTTTGAAGTTTATACATGCTGAAAAATAGCAACATTTTTTGTTAGTGATGCACCAAAATTTTGGCAACTAAAAATATCTGTTTGGAATTTTTTTTTAAATGTTTTGAAGGCCGAAATCATTGACAGAAATGGTGACATTCATTTAATTTTCATGTTTTATGAAATCACTCAATCAGTGTTTCAGCTGTTTAAAGATCAATAAAACAGCTTGTAAACAATATGTAACGTTACATTAACCTCATGAAAAGCTATTGAATAACTATAAACTCGTTAGTTCGAAAAAAAATAACTAGAGAGCAGCATTTTCCTATATATGTATGCACAACATTATATTTAAACTTGACCTGTTGTCTTCATTATTTAATGTATGTTCGAATAAATGTCATGAAAAACTATTTTTTATTATAGCCACTGTTTAAATGTGTATAAATGTTTCCCCTTACCAAATGTGTCTTTTTTGTGTGAACAATCCCTTTAATAAATTGTTAAAATAGTCCATGTGACTACAGTGGTTCAACCTTAATATTATGAAGCGACGAGAATACTTTTTGTGCGCAAAAAAACCCCAAAATAACGACATTATTCAACAATCAATGGAGGGACAGAAAGCTCTCGGATTTCATAAAAAAATCTCTTAATTTGTGCTCCAAAGATGAACGAAAGTTTGGAACGACATGAGGGTGGGTATTTAATGACAGAATTTAAATTTTTGGGTGAACTGACCCTTTAAAGGATTAATTCACTTCAGAATTTAAATTTCCTGATAATTTACTCACCCCCATGTCATCCAAGATATTCATGTCTTTCTTTCTCCAGTCGAAAAGAAATGAATGTTTTTGAGGAAAACATTCCAGGATATTTCTCTATATAGTGAACTTCAATGGGGTACAATTGCAGTTTCAATGACGCTTAAAAGGGCTCTACGTGATCCCAGCCAAGGAATAAGGGTCTTTTCTAGCCAAACAATCGGTCATTTTCTAAGAAAAAACAAAACAAAAAATTCTATGCTTTTTTTTTTTTTTAACTACACATGCTCGTCTTGCACCAGCTCTGCGATGCGCCACACATTACAAAATCACGTTGGAAAGGTCACATCTTGGATGAGTAAATTATCAGGACATTTTTATTCTCAAGTGAACTAATCCTTTCATATGTATTTGAAAAGTTGAATTCTCTTATGTGCAATTTACAACTAATTTTTAATTTGGTGTTGATTGGTAAATACATTTGATTAAATAATTGATTATTAAATAAACTTTAATTTCAGTTTTTGGCTAAAAGAAAACTTTTGGTGTTTCAATGAAAAATTAATTTTGGTGTATCACTATTTTTCATTTCTCTCAACATATAACGGAAGGAATAAAACTATTGAATTAGTATTGCACCCTGCCCCGTATCTACAGACATGAAGGATAACTCAAATTTTGCAGCTTTGCCTTTTTTCAAAGTGTTTAGACTTACGATATTCATCTGGCTGAGATAAAAAAAAAGAGCAAAAAAATCCATGTCTTCCATTGAAACTGAGACCAGAATATAACAATGGCTCACTTCAGTGAGCAACTAAAACACCCTAGCAACTACATTGCAATGCCCTGGAAACCATATGCAAACGTTGAAATCATAATCTATCTTCTAAATACTTTTGCATTGTAATTATTTTTCATCTTATCAAAATGCTTGGAAATCTAAACTGATTTCACTCCTATTTCCTGTTCGGCTTCATATCTCGTCTCTCTCTAAATGCTGCATGTCTATTTTTGACTTTCGTTTTCTAATATCTTTCCTCCCTGTCTGGTCCTTCCCAGAAAGACATTACATCAGCCTTAGTAAACAGGCTATGATGGGGCGCTCACACAGCGTCCCCTGCTGGTCACAGACACTGAGTCTAAACACTCACGTCTCATGTATCGGCTCTGATGTTATTTTCAGACGGGGCTGTCAGTACAATGGCTAAAAATACCCAAAGTAAACAGGACCTCAGTGCACAGTTCTCCACATATTCTTTATAAAACAAACGAAACCAGTTCTGATATCTGATTGGATGAGCAGTTTAATAGACACCACATACATGCATGCATCTCTAACATATCAATTGAAATCTACATGAATGATTTTTACCATTAAACGTATTATTATGTACGTATTTTATAGTATAATGTTATAATGTTATTACAGGTTAACCTTTTGAAGGCAAGGTCATTCGTGCACAGATGTCTTTGTTAAATGTTTAATTGAGCGTCTCTTTCCTTTTGTGCTTGTGTGCATGATGTCATAAAGAAAGTAAGACAAAGTAGCGACTCTCTTTGCCTCTCCGCCAATCACTGAGCTGTTGTCATGGAGCTAACAGCAGTAATTAGACTGTTGGCCTAATGGATGTTTAACGACTGTTTAATTACCGCTGATGTTCCCGGGAGTGCCGGTTCAGAGCGTACGCCCACCCCACCCGTCGGGTCTCGTTATTTTACATGATTGAAGGGATTTTTCTTGCTCGTTTCGTTAAATGTATTGAAATGTACTATGTCACAGTGTTATTTTAGTATCATTGAGATACTATTTTAGTTTTTATTATTAGTTTGAATTAGTTTTTATTTGTGTATTTTAATTTTAGATAAAGTTTGAGTCATTTTGACAGTTTTATATAGTTTTTATTCATTTATTCAGTTTTAGTTTTTGAGTTATTATAGTACATCAAGTTAAACTAAATGAAAATGAGAAATGCTTCCTTGGCAACTAGTTGAAATAAAATAAGTTGAATTTTTTAAATATTTTATTTCAATTCACGTTTATTTTATTTCAGGGAACAAAAATGATTTGTATTTTTATGGTTTTAGTTTTAGTTAACTATAATATCAGTATAATTATAAAATATTGTACTTATTAAAAAATACATACTTGTAAATAATAATTAAAAAATACTAAAATTCTATTTCACTGTAAAATAACGTATTTTAAGAAAAATAAAAAAAATATTTTACAAACTGTAAAATTAAAATACTAATTTATTATTTCATCTCAATGTTTTTATTTTCGCACTAAGCCATATTTAGATTTTATTTCGTTTAATTGTTCAGCCCTGATGAACAACAGTTTGAGCTATGCTAATATGTGAAGTATAGCCACTCACAATTGATGTCATTATAAACAGTGGATTTAGTACCACTTAGTACAGTAGCAAAAACAGTCGGTTTAATCCAAAGTGTGATTAAGAGGGAAAATGGTCATGGACATCTGCATGAAATCTCAACAAAATATAAATTGTAATTTGTTTGTAAAATATGGCCCTTTTAAAATGAAAAACATATTAAATAACAATCTCTTTTCAGCCCAACCCCTCGAATAAACTGGCCATTATTCACATCCTCGGTCTGCTGTCCAATCTCTTCACCACGTTGGACATCACCAAACAGGAGGAGGAGTCAGGAGAGAACGCCCCGCCCATCAAATCAGCCCCGCCTCAGACCGGCCCCAACCCTGTAAGCACACCTGCTCTCCACGGTCACACCGAAGCATGTGTTTCCGTGTGTCAGAGGTGGACTATAGTGTGTGTGTGTGTGTGTTTTAGGTGGTGGTGGTGCTCCAACAAGTCTTTGCACTGATACAGACGGTTCTCAGTAAATGGCTGAATGACTCGCAGGTTGTGGAGGTGAGATTCATCTCAAGCTCCTTATTCTGCATCACCTTTAAATTGTACCATAGTCATTGCTCACTATGGAAGCAGTTTTTGTGTGCAGGACAAATTAATCCTGCTCTCTCTCTCTCGCTCTCTCTCTCTCTCTCTCAGGCGGTGTGCGCCATCTTTGAGAAGTCTGTGAAAACTCTCCTGCATGATTTTGCCCCCATGGTGTCTCAGCTGAGTGCGATGTTGGGACAGATGTACAGTACCATACCGCAGGCGTCTGCACTGGACTTAACCCGCCAGGTACACGACACGCACAACGACAAATTAATGTTTATACAGGCATTAATGTTTGAGTTCCTGCGGGTCCTTAAAAAGTTAAGTTTGATCAAGTTTAAGGCTAGCCTGGAGGCCAGGCCGAACCCCGCCCACAACATTTTTAGGTCGGGAAGTTCGGTCTGGACTCGATCCGTTGAGGAGCTATTATGCCCGAACAAAAATTGTTCGGACCAATCAAATTGTCAGGGCGGGCTTTATACGATGATGGACAGATGAGCAACCATAGACATCATATCTATGTGACCAACGGTAACGTAACCATTCACGTCATCAGAGGGCTTGGGTTGAATTCATGGCTGCCGCTGGAGAATTGAGTTGTGTATATTCCGCTATCGCGTGTGTTATAGAAGATATAGACAGCACATTAATTTTAGAAGAGGAACAGAGAACCGCGATCAAGGCATTTGTCGATGGGAAAGATGTTTTTGCCGTCCTTCATACGTGATTCGGAAAAAGTTTGATCCATCAACTTTAATCTATCTCTCAACATACGTCACTTACTCCGTTGCTCTGATTGGTTCTAGATCTATCCAATTGAGTGCAGAGGCCTTTTATTTCCTGGTTCGGTTGACACACGCCCCATAATCACAGCCCAAGGGAGCAGTTTCAGCGACATTCTGACTAGAAGTATTCTGACTGAGTATGATGACGTCAGGCTAGTTTAAGGCCGTAAAAGTCTCAAATATCTTACATGGCATAGCAAAGTCTTAAATATAATTTTAAGAGATCTTAAATTCAGGGTCGTAAAAACAGGAATCACGATGACGCGACACCTAATGTGATTATTAAAACTTCAAAACAGTGCTGTGTTCTGAGGTAAATGCGCTCATTGTATGTGCGTAGCCCACATATGATGGTATTTTGACCAGCTGAGAACTCCTGAAGAGCTTTTAAAATGTGTAAAGGAGTCAAAACAGCAGCAGGAATCTCTCCTTCACACACACACAAACGAAGATCTGATGTGCCGCCATTGTGTAATGACGGTCCACTAGCGCACGAGCGCAAGGCAATAGGCTTCACAAATGGACCAATGAGCAAACACTGTGTGCAGGCAGTGCTCATGGGAGTTGTAGTGTCACATTGCAGTTAGATTATCATTTCAGATGCCTTTTGAGACGACTACAATTAAATAAACTGTATATGTTTAAAATTCACTGCTAAAGTGGCTAGTGGGGAGTGACTGTGTTACACGGCTCTGTTGAAATGCACTCAAGCCCTGGGTGTATTTAATATGTTGATATTTGTAAGATTTACATATTTTAGGCCCCCTTATTGAATGAGCAGCTGGATGTAGTAAAGCATAGGCATTCCAAACTAAGATTTTGATTGTATTTTGGGGTTGTTTATTATTAAAAGTCTCATATTATGTGTAAAAAAAAAATTCTGGATATTATTGGTATTTTGGTTACATAATTACCTGTATCTGGCATTTAATTCAGCGTAAACTCTTGTAGCTTCTTTCTGTGCCACCGTCTCACAGAAATGAAAGACTAAGAACATGAACACATTGATCATATAAATTTACCAGTATTGGCGCAATAATCTTATTGCCTTTCTTTAAACATAATATTATCGTATAAGCAAAATCCAATATTGATCGCATTCTAATACGTATGCATTAATATATTAGTGCATAAATCAATTTCAATGCATATGTAGATATGAAATAAGACCTCTCAAGAGTATTTAAAACTTGCAATTATCATGTTTTGCAGTTGAATGTGTGCCTCGTATAGAATCTGACATTTTTTTTTTATTATTTTGAGATTGCATGGACACGGTATTTGTGCAGGTCTTAAAAAGTCTCAAATTTGATTTTACAAACTCTGCAGAAACTCACATGTGCTTTGCCGCTTCCCTTGTGGAGTTTCATTTGATTCATTTTGTTTTCTTGCAGATGGTCCATATATTTGCCAGTGAAACGAATCATTTCCCCCCAATCAAAGCGCTGTTTGAACTGGTCACTACTGTTACTCTGAACATCTTCCAGCAAGGTAGGCATGCTGGAAACAATCAGCTGCAGAGGGTGAAGGAAATCATGTGGTTTTGATGTCTTTACAGTCACTTTTTCCTGTGTTTTGCATGTATCTGTTTTTAAAACCCGCGCACACAGAAACAGAGTTCAGAAATTATCATGTTTTTGAAACCGTTCTTGTTTTCTGCAATGGTGTGGTGACTTTTGATCCTGTTATTCTGTTTGAGAGTATTACCCAATGAGTTTCTCACACACACACTAAATTCAAGGGCGTTTTCACACTAGAGTTTCTGATTTGGATCCGAATGCATTCAGTCTTGTTTACACCTGGTATTAATAGACATTTTGTGTGATCTGATTGATTGACAGGTGAGTAGGCGGTCCTTCACTGTTATCTGGGATGCATCAGAATGCATTGTGCAATGTTGTATCAATTATTTAACCATAACACAATTAAGCCCCTGTTTACACCTGTTTCTTTTACTCACCACTTGTAGTTGGATCACCTGAGACAGATCTTAATACCAAATGTAAATGGAGTCTTTGACGTCAAAGCCGTTTTCAGAATCTCTTTTCAAGACCATTTGACAATCTGCTGCTTGCTGTACTGTCCATGTGGCATCATACACATAAGCTTTCATTGAAATGATCTTGTCTGCAGAAATTTTATTGTATTATTAATCATGATTGTTCTCGTTTGAGAAATTTCTTTTTACATTTCATCAGAATTATTGTACTCTCATCTAAGCAAAAATCAAGAGAACATCAAATCACATGCAGGATTTATATTAACATTGTATTATTAAAACAACAAAACATAAATTCCTATTCACTCAAAACATATTTAGGCCTAAGTTTTTATGATTTATGAATTTGAATTGCATATAAACTTTCCATTTGATTGGATTACACTGTTTTAACAAACTAATAAACTTATTGTGGTGCATATTGGTCAGTTATACATAAATGAAATGGGTAAAAAAAACAGTAAGATGTCTGTAATAGTATTAATGAACTAAATTTGTTTTAGATGCACGATAACCTGGTTTATCCATTTATCATCAATAAATCCAGTTTCATTCTCATTTTAACTTATTGAATATTGCTTGTCCCACATCTAGCCATATTTTTACTGTTAATACTTTTAAACTCAATACATTTCAAGGGGTCCTATTTTGCTTTTTTCCATGTTCATCTTTTTTAGTGTGTAATGTTGCTGTTTAAGCATAAAAAAGGTCTGAAAAGTTATAAAGCACAAAGTCCCTCCAGCGGGAGTTATTCTCTTTATCAGTGTCACTGTTTCCGAACTCCCTGAAAACGCCTCCATTGTATGAGTTTTCTTCCGGGAACGAACCGAAACAATATTCCTCATTTAAATAATTCTCACCCAAGGCATATGCAGAATAAAGGGGCGTGGCCTGAATATGGGAAAATATGGGGGGAAAGTGTTTTTGAACATTCAAGCATAAAAAACCTTTTCTTATAACAAAATCAATACTTTGTAAAAGGCCATAATATTGCCTCCTTAATAGTTTTCACAATGAACAGATTTAGCAATTTGAATAAATGCATTTTGAAAATGTTTTTTTGAATCCAGAAATGTAGTTTATTAGTACTATTACAGAAATCTTTCTCACCCATTTAGTTTGTATGACTGACAAATATGTATCACTTTAAGTTTTTTGGGCTGTTTATGTTTTAACTGTGTAATCCAAATTAATTTTATATGAAATTCAAATACATACATTTTAAAGGTAAAATATGTAAGACTTTTTGTAATAAAATTCACAAAATCACTTGCACAGTGTGATATATTTTCTGCAGTTGTGTACTTACAATATCCCAAAAGTTCCCAAATATTTTTAATTTCAGAGAAATTCCAATTTTAAATAATGGCTCGTCCCTGTTCACTGTCGCCTGTCAATGACGTAATATCCGCGTTATCCCTGGTTTCCGCTCGTACTGCCATAGTAACCATGGCAACAGACGTTGACAACTGCGTTACGTCTAGCGGCACGCTCATGCTGTTGTTGTTTTGAACAAACATTATGGACCATGGCAAGCAGACTTTGGGACAAAAGGGGAAATTAAATGAGGATCAATATCAGCGTGGCGTTTTTGAGATGCCGAGAGCTAGCGTCTGCGATTAACTTCGACTTGACAGAGACGCCGCTCTTGCATCTACTTTATTAGACAGGTGAACAAATGTACATAAAACTAATCAATGTTATATAGCTCAACATGATGAAATGTTAGAATGTGATCAGTATGTTATTCTAATGTTGATCTAGCTTACTGCTAGTGTCATACAGACAAACTAACACATAGAATAACATTATAACTTTCAACACACTCAAATGCAGTTTAGTGTGATAGTGTAGACCAAGTGAAACAGCGCTGCGTTACCTCACAAGTTTCATTCCAGGGCTCGAATTTCGGAGCGGGATTGCGGGTATTGCGCATCATTTTAATCATTCCCTCAGGTCTTGCGTTTATAATGCGGGAAATTCCCGCAAACATTCATTCAATCTAGCATGTAGGCCTATGAGTAAATTTAACCTAATAGATTATAAGATCAAATCAGTCATTTTAAAACTTTCTGCGAGATACAATTTCACAAACAGCGTGAGTGATTCTCTCAATGCCGCGTCTTCTCTGTCTCTTAAAATAGGTTACACAAGGCGAGCCAATCGCGCTGCAGCTGCAGGCGGCGACTCTAGACTCTCGCGTTTCAGGAGTCGGGATATTTGATGGAAATGTCACTTGCACAATCGGGCCACTGCATCGTCACTATTGTTTATAATGTGTGCGTCTTTTTAAGTCTTACCTATTTAAACATTCAAGCGATTTTAACCCGCATAACAAACAGCTCGTGAGTAACAAAACTGAGTTATTTTTCTTGAATTATAGCGCTTTAACGGTCAAAAGCACACAACATTGTCTAAATTCCAGTCTTGGGGAGTATCCTCTCAAACACAATCGGTTATGTCTTAAAAAAATAATACAAAAAGAAAATGCATGTGACACTATAATGAAAACAGTATGGGCCGTTCACGTTACGTGTTTTGCGCGTTCATCCTTTGCTGAAACGTCTTCGTCTTCATGGAGAACGTGGCTCATGATTGCTTAGCAACAGGGAGCCCTTTTTAAAAGAGGAGAAAGTGGCGCGGACTGGCTTTACTCGCAACATGTGAACGTGGAACGTGACCCCATTGTAAAAACACAAATACAATGAGTGAGCAAACATTTAGCTAAACTTATTTTTTTTAAATTGTCTAAAAAAAACAAAAAATCCCCCCCATAAGAATGACCTAAAGGGGGATTTCCCCCCTATTTTCCAAAATGAAATTCAGGCCCTGGACTAATAAACTGACCTGTGTGAGTAGTACTTCAGCACTTTTCAGCGGGTAGTTCGGTAGAATGAAATGCCCTAATTCCTTTAAATCCGCGGGACTCGCTGATATCGGTCTCTCATTAGCAATCGCGCCCTGCTTCATTCCACAGTCATGTTAAAAACATCAATGTATTCACTCATCCATAAACATTATTAGATCCATCAGCATGACGACAAGTTCCATAATTCCGCTTATGCGTCATCAACCTACGCCTTTGTTATTGTAAGAGGTTAGCGACCCCTAAGCGGCGAAAAAAAATTACATATTGTAAATTTAGGCCTAAATATTTCTTTGAGTGTTGTAGCAAGAGGTTGCATGTTTGGATTTATTAGTTCGTTACTGCTTGTATTTTAAAAACGATTATTGGTGTCACTCATAAATTAGGGATTATGCTATGTGCATCTAATAAACTTGTCTTGGGGCTTCACTCTTTTCATGGCACCACTTCATCTTTACTTAGTGTAGGTTTGCAGCTTCTTACACTAAAAAATAAATTTGTGTAGGACTAAATTTTACTAATTTTCACAAATAATTACAAAGAAATTGCAAGACATTTTGAAGTAGAAAGACTGAAAGTTTTTTCTTGTGAATGTACTCCAATAATAATTTTTATAGTATATTCATTCAGTGTTCATGAACAAGATTTTGAACAGGATCTTGTCTTGTTCAGACTCAAACAGCCAACTCGTTTGGTGAATAACATGTAATGGCCAAATAAATGTTTTGATGGTATCGAATTCTGGTTCAACCAATAACAAGAAGTGTGAAAACAGCCTAAAATTGTCCAGCATGACTCCCTTCTTTACACACACATACACACACACACACACTTTTTATTTGCATGTACCCTCTAGCACACTAACCACGCTTGCATCCTCACTTCCTGTTTGTCATTGTTCACGTTCTTCTGTTTTAACCACATTGTTTCCAAATCAGCAGAAATGTGAGATAACTCTTATCCCGCTCAGGTGACTTGGCCGAGAGGATCTGCCGTGGCCTGTGTGTTTGTTTGTTGTTTGTTTTCTGTGAAGGGGCGGGGTTTGGTGGGCTGGGCGGGGTCTGGGTTTGTGGGGGCGGGGTCTTGTTTGGAGTTTGGGAACAGCAAAGGGAGGGAAGTTTGGGACTGACTGCTACCTTGCTCTTTCGGGGTGGCCGTGGGAACCAAGCACTCACCAGCCGCGGCGGGCTAGTCGGGTGTATGAATTGAATTTACAGACAATGAAAACAAATAAAACACACACTAAAAAGAAAGAAAGAAACACAAGTCTCATCACAGTAACAGGTGCCTCCTGGGTTCCCACTCCAAACCCACTGTTTCTTTTGTTTTTTAGGTTTCTTTACTTTCTCTCGTTACTTCTTTTTGTTTTCCTTCTTTGTTTCTCCCCTTCAGAACGGACTCATTGATCTGTCTTTTTTGTTTATCCTCTTTTGTTTTATCGCAACTGCCTTCAAATCGTTCATGTTCCCTCCTCTTTCTCTGCCCTATTTCTCTCACACGTGCGATTATTTCCGTCCAGTTGACTTTTCCTTTCCACATGACTGTTCGATCTGTTTTGTTGCTGTTTGTATATATTCTTATTATTATTATTATTTCTTAAGTTTCATCTTTATTATATTTTAGGGCCCAGGGATCATCCTGATATTGTTGATTCATTTATGCAACTCCAAGCTCAGGTGTGTTTTTGGTTTCTTATTTCATTCACTTTGGGTTTCTCTCTTCTCTTTCGCTGTCTCTTTCTTTCTCACTTTCTCTTCCTTTCCGTCCTGTGTCACGGTCTTTTCAGACCCTTGTTTTGCTCGGGCAGTGGAATTGACCTGAAGGGTTTTGCTATTGGATGATTGACAGCTCTCTCGTCCAATAGTCTGACAGAACACATCTCATTCGATCCAAAATCCTGCTCCTTGTAGCTGTAGATTAAATGTCTCAACTTGGCTGTGATTGTGCTGCATCTCGCCACAATGTTTTTTTTACCGTGTATGTGGATTAATATATTTAGATTTGGATATCTTTTTTTATCTTTTATTTATAGGGCACTAATAAAATTAGTAAATAATAAAGATCTTCCTCTGTACAGTGGCTTTATCTCAATATCCAAGTATATTTTTTGTCATCCACAAGAAAATGGTCAATTCCAATAAATATTTATACAAATTCTCGCTTCCTTTAAAATAGAACTGAACGTTAACATGTTTTTAAAGCTAAATTTATATATATATATATATATGTATATATGTGTGTATATATACATATATATATATATATATATATATGTATATATGTGTGTATATATATATATATATATATATATGTATATATACTGTATATATGATGTATATTTATATATATATATATATGTGTATATATATACTGTATATATGTAAATTTTTATATTTATGTATATATATATTGTATATATATGATGTATATTTATATATATATATATAATATTGTGATATATTACAATTTAAATTTAAGACTGTTTTCTATTTAAATATATATTATTTCATTTTATGTTGAAATTGAAAATGGTTGTACTGCTTAATATTTTTTGTGGAAACATGATAAATTATTTCATGATCCTTTGATGAATAGAAAGTTTAAAAGAACAGCTTTTATAAAAAAAAAAATATTTTGTAATATTATAAATGCCTTTACTGTCACTTGATCAATTTAATGCATCCTTGCTGTATGAAGGTATTAATTTCTTTGTATTTCTTTGAATTAAATCATGTCACTTTGATCAAATATAACACAGTTGAAAGAGTCAAAATCCCACAGGCACCCACTACCCCCTTCCAGTGTTATTCCAGCCCTTAAACCGATGAAAGCCTAAATTAATTCATCTCAATTAATTGATTAATTGAATCAAATGAATTGGCCCTCCCATTTATGTATTTGGTTCTCATGAAATTCTCATGAGGTTTTCCCTCTCTCGGTTTCTCTCTCTGTGTCTTTCTCAAATATCCTCTCATCCTCAATGAGTTTCTTAATGCATCAGTTGTCTTTATCGTACATGTTATTTAGATTTCTGTTGCATTCAGTCCAACTGAGCAGAGAAAGTAGTGATTGAACAGATGTGAACCAAACAAGTGAAAAAATCATCATACCTTTAGTTTCTATTAAATTTCAGTATTTTAGTTTTTTTGCTGTTGATTTCTTACTTACCTGATCTGTTTGCATTAAATATGTACGTTTGGTTGATTTTCTAGAGCTAGACAGATATAGGGAGTGAGGGATGGGGATGGTGGGCACATGAGTGGCACATGAGTGATTGACAGGGTTCCAGGGGCGGGGTTTGAGTCATGTGCTCTGTTCATTGGCTCTGTCTGATTCATAGGCCCTCAAACGGAAGCCCGATTTATTCTTATCAGAGAGTCTTGACGTGAAAGCCGTGTTCCACTGTGGTAAGTCTGTTTCAAATGTAGAAAACACTGATGGATCCTTCTTCTTTGGTGTGTGTGAACGTCTGAGCCTCTGTAATGTATAATACAGAGTCATTTCTCTAATGCCGCTGTGTTTTGGCCGTAGGAGTGCTGTCACTGAAATTCCCAGAAGCCCCAACAGTCAAATCTACCTGTCTTTTCTTTGTAAGTCGTAACAGTCTGAAGGCCTATTCGCACCAAGAGCATAGGAATACACGGCTGGTCAAAAGTTTGGAATCATTTATTTGATGAAAAACTATTCAAAAGTCATATTGTGAAATATTACAATTAAAAAAAATGCGTTCTATTTGAATATATTTTTAAATGTAATTTATTCCTGTGATCAAAGCTGAATTTTCATCATCATTACTCCAGTCTTCAGTGTCACATGATGATTTGCTGCTCAATTATTATTGGCGCTGTTATTAATAATGGTTCTTATTATCAATGTTTTCTGATTATTCTGAATATTTTTGTGGAAACCATGATACATTTTTTTCACATTGCTTTGTAGAATAGGAAGTTCAAAAGAACAGCATTTATTTGAAATGGAAAACTTCTGTAAAATTAATAAATGTCTTTTACTGTCACTTTTGATCAATTTAATGCATCCTTGCTGAATAAAAGTGCGCGCACACACACACATACATATATATATGAAGCAGCACAATTGTTTTCAACATTGATAATAATCATAAATGTTTCTTGAGCAGCAAATCATCATATTAGAATGATTTCTGAAGGATCATGTGACAATGAAGACTGGAGTAATGATGCTGAAAATTCAGCTTCGCTCACAGGAATACATTTCATATTACAATACATTCAAACATAAAACAATTATTTTAGATTGTATTTAAACCTTAAAATTATATGAATTATTCCAAACTTTTGACCAGTAATGTTTATTGTTTTGATTGAAAGGCAAGATGCTCCGTGTGTATTGACCTTCAGTTTGTCTCTTTCCCTCCTGTGAAATATACCATCATAAATGTTAGCTGTGTACAGTGTTGAATTGTTCCTTTATTTGGGTTGACTGCAGACGGAACTAATACCGCACTGCGCTGACGTTCCTCCTGTGGGTCGGGTCGTACAGGAAAACGGTAAACTCCTCCTATTGGCTGTACTGGAGGTGAGGTCACAACTTTTCACCAGAGGTTCACAATAGATGAATGCTACTGTAAAATGATACTGTAAAAAAAAAAAAAAAAAAACGCACAAGAGTCTGATCTGTTTTTTTGGCAGGCCATCGGTGGCCAGTCGTCCCGCAGTCTGATGGACCAGTTTGCAGAGGTGCTCTTCTGTCTGAACAAGCATTGCTTCGCTCTGCTGACGGTGTGGCTCAAAGAAGCTCTGCGCTCCCCAGGCTTCCCGTCCTCACGTGTCTCTGATGAGCAGAAAGACACGTTCAGTCAACAAGTGCTCAGGTGAGATGAGTTCATGTGTGCCTTTTGATCATTCTGGTGGGCAAATACCATTCTGGTATAGAAGCAAAACACACTCCTTTAAAATGTTTGCTTGAATATTAATTTAAATTCAACATGCACCAATGCTACATTTTTTTAAATGACAATCATTTGTTAACAAATGAGTATTCATTACTACAATAAGCTCATTGTTTCTGCCTTGTTTATAACATTGTTTAAATTAATAATTTTTTCACTAACTGTGATTTTGTAGATGTACATTTCTGCAATGCATAACTTACAGTTACCTCTGATAACAGATCACTCTCAATTGTAATCTGGACTTTTCTGTAAAACTGCTTTGAAACGATGTGTATTGTGAAAAGCACTATACAAATAAATGTGAATTGAATTGTTTTCAAAGACGTTTGAGATCGGTAAGATCTTTAAATGTTTTTAAAGAAGTCTTCATGCACACATCCCAGTATTGTCATCTGAGAATGAAAAACTTTTTATTTTTTCTTCATATCCTCTCTCAGGGAGCGAGTGAACAAGCGGCGAGTGAAAGACATCGTGAAGGAGTTCACCCTAGTGTGCCGTGGCCTTCACGGAACCGAGTACGCCGCAGATTACTGAGACACGGTGTGAGGAAACCCAAAATGTACATTTCCCAGAAGACCTCAATGCGACATGAATGATACTGACAGTCTGAGAGTCGGGATCTTCCTCCAACTCGTCCTTCTCACGCTCTCTCTCTCTCTCTCTTTCAACCACTCTCCCATTGGATCTTGGGGTCTCCGTAGGGCGATCCGAACAGTCGACGTCTCCGCTTCCCGCATCTCACGGCATGTTCGCTGGAAACCGTTCTTTGATTCCCCCACGTTCGATCTTCCGTGGCTCTTGGGCTGTTTTCCTTGTGATAATTTGCATCCGTTTGAACTAAGAAATAGTGTTAGGTAAATGTTTTTTTATTTTTTATTTTGGAGAAATAAAAAGCATATATATATACATACTCACACATATATATTAAAATATATATAAATGCACATAATAATCTAGTGAACCGTGGGGTGACGAGTCCGTGTGCTGCTAACAGAGAGAGGGACCAATACAGACTTGTTTTTTCTCTGTGGCTTTATATCTATCCCCTATATCTCTGTCTGTCTAACCCCTTCTCACTCAATTCTGCCAAAATGTTGTGGACGTTTTTTAATAAAATGATTATGATTGTTTTTGATATACATATACATATATATATATATGTATATATATAAATAAGGTCAGCAGCATATTTGGGGACTAGTAAAGACTGGGTGTTACATGACGAGAAAGAGAGATCCGCAAAGATGATAGTTCACTCAAAAAATGACCTTATTTACCCACCCTAATGTTGTTCCAAACTAGTATGATTACTTTCTTTAAAAATTCTCCTTTTGTGTTTGATTGAAGAAATAGTCAAACAGGTTTGAAATGACACAAGGGTACATCAATCATGACAGAATTTAAATTTTTGGCTGAACTGTCCCTTTAAATTTGGTTGGTACATGCACAAAAATCAAACAATTGAGTGCACTCAAGTAATTTAACGGGCACTGCCTGTCTCTCTTTCTCGTTTCACCCGGCTGCTGCTTGCCGACATGTAGCATGTGTGTTGCGTTACATACGGGCCCAGAATGTGTCGTAATCAGTGGATGAGGGCTGACTGTTCTATCGTGTTCGTTTACTAGTGAGTCACAGAGTGAGAACAAAGGGAGAGACAGAGGAGTCAAATGTACATTAGTTTTTTTTGTACCTTGTTTTAATTTATTAAATACATCTGAGATGGCAGCACTGGGTTCTGTGGTCTGTTTGTGAGAGTGAAGGTGTGAATGCTCATCACAAGTAGACAAAACCAAACCACAGGCTCTTCAGGTGAGTACATTTTTATGTTTATTTACCCCAGTGAATAATTTTTGAAAGTCAGTTGCTGTACGGACTCAAACCTTTTTTCTGAGTATTTTCACCTAAAAACTGCAGTGAACTAAAGACAGTCTCAACACGGTTTGAAATCGCTGGTGTTTCTGACGTCACAAACTACCTTCCAATCCAATCACGTCAAAGTGCCGGCATGCTTTAGCATATCATTAATAGAGAACTAGCTGGGAAGTCTCCAGAGATGCCAGCTTATCCCGTTATATTTTTCTGTTCATATGAAAAACCGAGTAGATTTAGCAATATAGTGTGTGTATGATCTATTCTATATTATGATGTTATGATGAACTATATGCCTTTCTCCACTGACGTTCTGAGTTGTTCAAAGCGCTGCAGAGGGCGAACAGGAACATAATTTGTTGTAGCATTAGCAATACATTATTAGCTGTTTGATATCATAGTCAAGCAAAAGGCTAATTATATTAATTACCATTATGTGTCCATCGTTGTAAAGAGCAATACCATTGTGCGGCGTTTACTACAGTAAATTGGCCGTGTCAATCTGTGAGCTTGCGTGAATGGAGGCGGGACTAATATTAGAGCATATTCATGAATCGGCATATACTAAATGAAGCAAGGGTGTAGAGTTGCATTCAATCTATTTTAAGCCATGAAGATTTTTTTTTGCCGGAAAAAAAACGTTTAAATGTCACTGGTGATCGAAGATGAGTTTTAAGAGATACAATTATTGACTACTGGGGGACTAGGGGGACCTTTTATGACAACATGCCCCAATACAGACAAAATGGTATACATGAACTAGAACCGAAATTTAAACGAAATTATAGGCTTTTCTGAACAAGCTATTCAAGAAAACAACCGTTTAAACCAAACCTATTCCTACCTGTAAAAAATGGCAGTGAAGTAAATGCGCTGTCGCTAAACTGATGACTAGTTATGCCGTTTTGTTTGATGACGGAGTTGAGACCCCTTCACGCCAAGGACAAGGAATGTAATGAGAAAGATATATTGTTTTAAAAATCGTTCTAAATGTAGGCTATTAGAATATTAGGGTTTACACCACAACTATGACGATAACTGCAGTCTGCCACGTGCGCATATAATAAAAACGTCTCAGGTTACGTATGTAACCCTGGTTCCCTGATAGGGAACGAGACGCTGCGTTTGAGACGCGGTGGGAACGCTCTGCGTGATTACGTCGTGAAGCACGTGTAAAATCAGTCCAATGGAAGCCCGCTACGACATAGGTGACGTCATAGACCAGGAAACTATAAAGCAACCCTGAAATCAGACCGCGATAGCTTCTGAAAAACCTGAAGCAAGTCGATCAGGGCATGCAGGAAGTATGGCAGGCAAACGCAGCGTCTCGTTCCCTATCAGGGAACCAGGGTTACATACGTAACCTGAGACGTTCCCTTTCAAGGGAACTCGAGCTGCGTTTGAGACTCGGTGGGAACCCTATACCCACTACGCCATAGTGACAAATGCCCGTTCTGTGTGAGGTCCTGCGCACACTAAGAAGCAAGCAACCTCGCCCCAGGAGTGGAGAGGTCAAGGTCATAAAACCTGACAAATGTATGCGGAGAGGACCATCCTGCCGCATTACACACGTCAAGAAGGGAAACTCCCGAAATTAAGGCCATAGAGGCCGCCATACTCCGAGTAGAATGGGCCCGCACAGCCATAGGTGAAGGCTGTCCGGCCGCTTCATAAGCCAATGAAATAGCCTCGACTATCCATTTACTCATAACCTGCTTAGATGCAGGGCATCCTCTCTTGAGTGACCCAAAACAAACAAATAGTTGCTCAGATTTACGCCACAGGGCAGCTCTGTGAACGTAGGCATCTAAAGCCCGGACTGGACATAACAGGTTAAGCTGTTCCTGGTCAGGGGTATTAAAGGGTGGAGGATAGAAGGCCTGCAGCACTATTGGGCCCCCAACATTCAGTGGGACCTTAGGAATATAACCCGGCCTGGGGTAGAGAAATGCCTTCACCATACCAGGTGCAAATTCCAGACATGAAGGAGCAACCGACAAAGCATGTAAATCACCAATTCTCTTGATAGATGAGATAGCAAGGAGAAATAAAGTCTTTAGAGTGAGGAACTTTTCAGAAACCTCCTCGATGGGCTCGAAGGGAGCTAAAGCCAGACCCTCGAGTACAATGGCCAAGTCCCAAGCCGGTGCTCTAGAGTGCAGTGCAGGTCTCAACCTCAATGTACCACGGAGAAAGCGAGTAATTAGAGGGTTTCTCCCAATAGAAGTACCCCCCAGAGGGGTGTGGTAGGCAGATATAGCTGCCACGTAAACCTTTAGGGTGGAAGGAGATAACCTGGCCGAGAAACGGTCTTGCATAAGATCAAGAACTGAACCAACAGGGCAGTTAACAGGATCTAACTGACGTTCAACACACCACGTGGTGAAAAGTTTACATTTTAGCGCATACAGCCTTCTCATGGAAGGAGCTCTGGATTGAAGAATGGATTCTACAACATCGGTCGAAAGACCGGTCTCCCTGAGCCTGGCCCCCTCAGAGGCCAGGCCCACAGTTTCCACAACTCCGGCCGAGGGTGAAATATCGTGTCCCCGGCCTGAGACAGGGGGTCCACCCTGATTGGGATCTCCAAGGGGGAGCCGTCCAGAAGAGACACCAAGTCCGAGAACCAAACTCGGGTCGGCCAATAAGGGGCTACTAGAAGCAGACGAGCCCCTTCTCGGCGAACCCTCTCCAGAACCCCCGGAAGCAAAGATATCGGGGGAAAGGCGTACAGGTGCAGCCTCGGCCACACCTGCACCATAGCATCCAGACCGAGAGGAGCTGGGTGCGTTAGAGAGAACCACATGGGACAATGGGTTGAATCTGATGATGCGAAAAGGTCTACCTGAGCACGACCGAACTTTTCCCACAGGAACTCCACCACTTCTGGGTGAAGTCTCCACTCCCCGGGCCTCAGCCCCTGTCTCGACAGAATATCTGCTCCCACATTCTGACGCCCCGGAATATATACCGCCTTGAGCGACAGTAACTTCCCCTGGGCCCATAGGAGGATCTGATGGGCCAATTTGCAAAGGTGACGTGACCTCAGACCCCCCTGATGGTTGATATAGGAGACCACCGAAGTGTTGTCTGTGCGGACCAACACGTGATGGCCTCTCAGGTCTGGCAGGAAATATTTGAGTGCTAGAAATACCGCCATCAACTCTAAACGATTTATGTGCCAGGAACATTGATGGTCCTGCCACAGACCTTGCGCCGAGCGGCCACTCATGACCGCCCCCCATCCCGTGAGGGAAGCATCTGTGAAAGCGTGACGCGTCGACAAGGAGCCCCCAACACTGGGCCCTGGGCGAGGAACCAAGGTTTCTTCCACAAGGCCAAGGCACGAAGGCATAGCCGCGTGACCTTGATCTTGCGGAACGGATTTCCCCTCGGAGAAAACCCCTTGGTCCTGAGACACCACTGCAGGGGTCTCATGTACAGAAGGCCAAAAGTAATAACGTTGGACGCAGCTGCCATGAGACCCAACAGTCTCTGAAACTGTTTCACAGTGAGTGACTGGCCTAGTTTCACATTCTTTGCGGCTGTGAGAATCGCAGAAATACGAGCAGGAGACAGGCGTGCCTGCATTGTGGTCGAATCCCAAATTCCACCTAGAAAAGTGGTCCTCTGAGCAGGGAGGAGCACACTCTTTTTGGTGTTTAGCCGCAACCGCAAACTCTTTATGTGGGACAGAACAGCATCTCGATGCTGAACTGCCACCTGCTCTGACTAAGCTAAAATCAACCAATCGTCGATGTAATTTAATACGCGGATGCCCTGGAGTCTCAACGGAGCCAGAGCTGCATCCACGCATTTTGTAAAAGTGCGGGGAGATAAACCTAGGCCAAATGGAAGAACCCGATAATGGTATGCTTCGCCCCCGAAAGCGAACCTCAGGGACCTCCTGTGATGAGGATGGATAGATACATGGAAGTACGCGTCCTTCAAGTCTATTGTGACAAACCAGTCCTCGGACTGAATCTGTGATACAATCTGTTTGAGTGTAAGCATTCTGAACTTGAGTTTCTGAACCCTGCTGTTTAACTGGCGCAGGTCTAGAATAGGACGCAGCCCTCCATCCTTCTTTGGAACAATGAAGTAACGGCTGTAAAACCCTGACTCTCTGCTGGGAGGAGAAACCCTTTCTATAGCTCCCTTTCGAAGAAGTGTCAGTACTTCTTGCTCCATTACCAGAGCCTGCTGTGAGTCCACCATCGTGGGGAGGACTCCTTGAAATCTGGGCGGACGAGAACCGAGCTGAATTCTGTAACCCTTTTCTATTATGTGCAGGACCCATAGAGAAATATTTGGCAGAAGTTTCCACTCTGCCAGAAATTCCGATAAGGGAACCAGTCTCTCGAGACTGGCCTCTGGATTTGATTGAACAACCATTTCGGTGCCCTGAAGCGGCGAACCGGCAGGGAACAACTGAACTGACCATTCTACCACCCTCCTCAGAGGATTGCACGGGGACGCTGACACCTCGGCGCCCTGAAGCGGCGAACCGGCAGGGAACAACCGAACTGGCAGCGCTGCGACCCTCCTCAGAGAGTCGCACCCCAGAGGGCGCCGTTAGGAGAAACGATTTCTCAAAACCGTCCCTCTTTTTTTTTTTTTTTTTCATTCGACAGGACTTCTTGTCTAAGCTTTATTAGAGATGACGACAGTCCTCAGATCTTGCCTACCTCTAACTAGCTTAATTCCTACGACCCTCCTCGGAGGATCCTAGGAAAAAGCAGGCACCTCGGCACCCTGAAACGGCGAACCGGCAGGGAGACCGAACTGACTGCTCTACGACCCTCCTCGGAGGATCGTATGGGGACGCTGACACCTCGGTGCCCTGAACGGCGAACCGGCAGGGAACAACCGAACTGGCAGCGCTGCGACCCTCCTCAGAGAGTCGCACCCCAGAGGGCGCCGAGGAGAAACGATTTCTCAAAACCGTCCCTACCCCGGAGGGGACCACCCTTAGAAGCCTGATAGCCTCGGCATCAGGTCTTCTTCTTTGTACTCTATGCCAGTTTCAGGAACATAGATTGGTGAGGAAGAAACCTCTGGAACGCCGCTGAAAGGTTTAGTTTCCTTGAAAGCGGAGCGTCCAGAAGAACAGACATTTTAATCTTTCTTTTTCTTTATTTTTATATCAGAAAAACGTATACATATAAACATATATATATATATATATATATATATATATATATATATATATATATATATATATATATATATATATATTCTCGAATAGAGTCAATGCTGACATCCTCACATCCATCTATGTCCTTAAATACTTTACCCACCAGTACTGCCTAATAAAATTTATTTATTATTAAAGATGGCTGGTGGGTAACGTCGGGGTTAAAAATGATGACGCCGACTCGGGAGAGAGAAAGCTCGCAAGCGTCTCTATAATCCAAGGCACTATCATACCATGATACTTAATACCCATAACATTACTCTAGTTAGACGTTTGGGTATTAAACACATAAAATAGAAACCGGTTTATTCCACGATCTCGACACCTCAGTGTGGAGATAGGGAAAAACCAGTAGTCCCCGACGAGGAGGCTGAGATACAGAGTTTTCCTGTTTTTTTTAGATATATTTCATCTAATAAACTCTTTTTATTTTCACTCTCATAATGTTCAGCTGTCCAGTAAATATTTAACTAGCAACAGCATTAGAAAAGCCTCCTTTTAAAAGCTCCTCTTTATTCAACAGAGTTTTGAGCTGCCTATTTATTGAAAAATCAAACATCTGCCTTTTTCTTAATATTTTTATTTGTTTTGTTCAATTTTTCTTAACAAAACACTAACGATACCAATTCCTCAGAACTGGAAATCGTAGCACACTGGATCTGCAGGTGAAAGCTGAGATAGGGCGGGGCCCGTCCCAACCCACGCTGTCAGATCCGATTTCGAACCCCAAAATGCGAGTCGCCGCCGTGTCTAGGCAACAGCGGGACCCGCGCGGGGAGCGCAAACCGTACCGTCCTCCTCAAAGAACGATCGGCGAGAGCGGAGCGTCTTCATAGATAGACTCATACAATGCTCACAATCAGCCCCCTCGAGGACTGACTGAGCATGCTCCACTCCCAAACAAGCAACACAAAGCTGATGTGTGTGTCCCCACCCGTATATAACGAGGGCAGGGAACAACACACCGTCTATAATTTTGCTTGCTCGCCATAATAATGATAGATATATTGGGCTTGACAGACAACAATAAATAGATAAGGACAGATATACAGAGGCTATCGCGGTCTGATTTCAGGGTTGCTTTATAGTTTCCTGGTCTATGACGTCACCTATGTCGTAGCGGGCTTCCATTGGACTGCTTTTACACGTGCTTCACGACGTAATCACGCAGAGCGTTCCCACCGCGTCTCAAACGCAGCTCGAGTTCCCTTGAAAGGGAACAGAATGTTATCGTCCTCTGGTGAGGGAGCTGATATCTTGTGTTGTGAATGAATAGGCCTTTACTGCAATTCTTCATATTGACCAACAGATGTCTCTACAGGTTTGGAGAAACATCAAGAGATTTTCACGATAAGGACCATAAACAGATCTACTTTATTTACTTTACATGACCTTGGAATCTTCAAAGGTATCAACTTGAAAAAAATGCTGCCATTTCCAGTTTAATAAGGTGATTGCAGATATTCTCAAACATGCAGTATTTAATTGTTAAACTGCATTGTTTCGGTAAGATAAAATATATGCCTATTTAAATATAGGTGGAGATATTATTATTATTATGTGCTATTGAAAATGTGCTATGGAAAATGTATTTCCATGTATTTGGAAAATGTACTTTGAAAGGGAAAACTCAGTGGTGAAGGAGCCATATGCAAAATGATTTACAAATGGGATCCGCTTTGTAAAATGACCTTCATAAGTTGGTAACACTTCAAAAAGGTCCAGAGAAGCTCAACACTCAGACTGTGAAGCACAGCGGTGGATCAGTGATGGTTTCAATATCACGATATTCCCGACTGTATTTGATGGACACGTCACTGCCAAGAACTACAGAACTGTTCTGGAGGACCGTGTGCAACTGAACTTCAAACATTGAGTTTCAGACCGATAATACACCAGTACACACAGAAAGACTGGTGACAGAATGGTGTGATGAACATGAAAGTGAAGTTGAACATCTCACATGACCTGCACACTCACCAGATCTAAATATGTTTGGGGTATTTTGGAGGAGCGAGTCAGAAAACACTTTCCTCCACCAGCATCACACAGTGACCCGGACACTGTTCTGGAAGAGGAACGGGTCAGAATCCCTCTGGACGCTGGTGAAGGACTTGTATCTGTCATGCCCAAGATCAATTGATGCTCTATTGGCCACAAAAGGAGGCTGTACAACATTAATAAATGATTGTGGTCTAAAAACAGGTGTTTCAGTTTCATTGTCCAACCCCTGTCCTGTAGGTCGTATAGTTACCTTGCCTCGCTTATTTGTGCATAATTTGGTGTTTTCTGTGATTTGCTATCGTTTATCATTGTGTAAAGTAATATCATTTTACGGTGCATTAATACAGTGACCTACTGACACCATTGAAGACTGTATAAAGCTTGATTCAACACCTTGATTCATAAAGCTTGATTCACCACGTTCCAGTTTGTGATGCTGGACGCGGGTTTAATCTAATTAGTTGATTAATTTTGATTTCTTTTTATTCTTTTGCTGCTGCTGCTGCTGTTGTTATTATTATTTTATATAAATACTTTGTTTCTATAAACTTTAATACTACAGTATTTTGACAGTCATGCTGATGATTTTTTTCTCGAATTGAACTGAATCTTTGGCAGTGAGCATAAATTCAGGGACTTTGGGACCAGGGGGAATTCTGCCTCCCTCTCTCTCTCTCTCTCTCTCTCTCTCTCTCTCTCTCTCTCTCTCTCTCTCTCTCTCTCTCTCTCTCTCTCTCTATCTCTCTCTCAGGTCTTCTTCCTCAGACTCTCTCCTGTGTCTCCAGACTGAAGTCATGGAATCAGACATCTCTTCATGTCCTCCAGTCTGATCCTCTCAGGAATCATCGGATCTGATGGGACATTTAAGGATGTTTTTCCCTGATGTCTCATATTCACTGCTGTTGTTGGGAATCTCGTGTCTGACTGGCTTCACTAAGACTTCACAGGAG
>NW_027509208.1:39310000-39337500 GCF_051911475.1 Siphateles boraxobius | reverse complement strand
CCCTAGAAACACACTGTCAAACACCCTAGAAACACACTGGCAAACACCCAGAACACCCTAGAAACACACTGTCAAACACCCAGAACACCCTAGAACACACTGTCAAACACTCAGAACACCCTAGAGACACTGTCAAACACCCAGAACACCCTAGAAACACACTGTCAAACACTCAGAACACCCTAGAAACACAGTCAAACACTCAGAACACCCTAGAAACACTGTCAAACACCCAGAACACCCTAGAAACACACTGTCAAACACCCTAGAAACACTGGCAAACACCCAGAACACCCTATAAACATACGGACAAACACCCAGAACACACTGTCAAACACCCAGAACACACTGGCAAACACCCAGAACACCCTATAAACACACTGTCAAACACCCAGAACACACTGGCAAACACCCAGAACACCCTAGAAACACACGGTCAAACACCCAGAACGCCCTAGAAACACTGGCAAACACCCAGAACACCCTATTAACACACTGACAAACACCCAGAACACCCTAGAAACACACTGGCAAACACCCAGAACACCCTAGAAACACACTGGCAAACACTCTAGAAACACACTGGCAAACACCCAGAACACCCTAGAAAACACACTGTCAAACACCCAGAACGCCCTAGAAACACTGGCAAACACCCAGATACTGTGATACAGATACTGTCAAAACACAAAATTGATACTGTGAAGCAGCTTTGATACAATCTGTATTGTGAAAAGCTCTATATAAATATATTTGACTTGATTTGACTTGACTTGACCCTAAAAACACACTGCCAAACACCCTAGAAATACACTGGCAAACACTGAGAACACCCTAGAAACACACTGGCAAACACCCAGAACACCCTAGAAAACACAATGTCAAACACCCAGAACGCCCTAGAAACACTGCGAAACACCCAGAACACCCTATGACAACACAGACAAACACCCAGAACACCCTATAAACACACTGTCAAACACCCAGAACACCCTAAAAACACCCTAGAAACACACTGTCAAACACTCTAGAAACACACTGGTAAACCCCCAGAACACCCTTAAAACTCTGACAACCACCCAGAACACCCTAGAAACACTGGCAAACACTCAGAACACCCTAGAAACATACTGCCAAACACCCTAGAAATACACTGGCAAACACTCAGAACACCCTAGAAACACACCGTCAAACACTCAGAACACCTTAGAAACACTGTCAAACACTCAGAACACCCTAGAAACACACTGGCATACACCCAGAACACCCTAGAAACACACTGGCAAACGCCCAGAACACCCTAGACACACTGGCAAACACCCAGAACACACTGACAAACACCCTAGAAACACTGGAAAACACCCAGAACACCATAGAAACACTGGAACACACCCAGAACCCCCTAGAAACACTGGAAAACACTCAGAACATCCTAGAAACACTGTCAAACACTCAGAACACCCTAGAAACACACTGGCAAACACTCAGAACACCCTAGAAACACACTGGCAAACACCCAGAACACCCTAGAAACACACTGGCTAACACTGGCAAACACCCTAGAAACACACGGGCAAACACTCAGAACACCCTAGAAACACAGTCAAACACTCAGAACACCCTAGAAACACACTGGCTAACACTGGCAAACACCCTAGAAACACACTGGCAAACACCCGGAACACCCTAGAAACACAGTCAAACACTCAGAACACCCTAGAAACACACTGGCAAACACCCAGAACACCCTAGAAACACACTGGCAAACACCCAGAACACCCTAGAAATACACTGGCAAACACTCAGAACACCCTAGAAACACACTGTCAAACACACAGAACACCCTCGAAAAACACTGTCAAACACTCAGAACGCCCTAGAAACACTGGCAAACACCCAGAACACCCTAGAAACACTGTCAAACACTCAGAACACCCTAGAAACACACTGGCAAACACCCAGAACACCCTAGAAACACACTGGCAAACACCCAGAACACCCTAGAAATACATTTTCAAACACACAGAACACCCTAGAAAAACACTGGCAAACACCCAGAACACCCTAGAAACACCGTCAAACACTCAGAACACCCTAGAAACACACTGGCAAACACTCAGAACACCCTAGAAACACACTGGCAAACACCCTAAAAACACACTGGCAAACACTCAGAACACCCTATAAACACACTGGCAAACACCCAGAACACCCTAGAAACACACTGGCAAACACTCAGAACACCCTAGAAACACACTGGCAAACACCCTAGAAACACACTGGCAAACACTCAGAACACCCTATAAACACACTGGCAAACACCCTAGAAAGACACTGGCAAACACCCAGAACACCCTATAAACACACTGGCAAACACCCAGAACACCCAAGAAACACTGGCAAACACCCTAGAAACACTGGCAAACACCCTAGAAACACACTGGCAAACACCCAGAACACCCTATAAACACACTGGCAAACACCCAGAACACCCAAAAAACACTGGCAAACACCCTAGAAACACACAGGCAAACACCCAAAACACCCTAGAAACACTGGCAAACACCCAGAACACCCTAGAAACACACTGGCAAACACCCATAACACCCTAGAAACACACTGGCAAACACCCATAACACCCTAGAAACACTGTCAAACAGTCAGAACACCCTAGAAACACCATCAAACACTCAGAACACCTTAGAAACACACTGGCAAACACCCAGAACACCCTAGAAACACACTGGCAAACACCCAGAACATATCGACAAACACCCTAGAAACACTGTCAAACACTCAGAGCACCCTAGAAACACACTGGCAAACACCCAGAACACCCTGTAAACACACTGGTCAAATTTGTAACTGAGACAAGATGATTTCCCTTAATGACAAAAAAAGCAGGATTTCCAGAATAGATTCATCCCAGAATGACATTAAGTTATTTTTTTCTACATTAGCCCCTCATGTATCTAATCATCCAAGAGCACATGCGGCGTTAAGAGCTGGAAATACCGCCATAACTGGCAACTCCGCAGGGACTGGATATGTTTACATGCACAAATTTTGTTTCAATCGGTCTGAATTCATTGTGATTGATTAATCTGAATGTATTGTAGTTTACATGAATGCTTAACATCGTGATATGATGCATGATCGGGGTGATGTGCACGTTTATAAGTCAAAAGATTCAAATTGGGAATAGGTTTTTTGACATGTGCATACTGCACAAATATACAAAGTTTCCCGCTGTTGTCGCGTAATAACCATTTTACTACATTGGTTCTTTATTTGTTTTAAACAGCAGACTTAACATCAAATTCTGGTCATAATTTGGAGACTATGATGAACCGTTATGCCGTGCTGTTTGTATTGATCACGCAGTAAAAATGCCCAAAATCAGTCGTCTGTGGATGAGAATATGAAACAAGGACTGGTGAGCCGTTGTCCTGCTTCACTTCACAAATACTGAGTGAAAGGAGAATTATAGAACGACGTGACACTCGCTTATACGACACTTTATTCATCAGAAGAACAGCGCGTTCAGCGCGACGGACGGCGTCCTTTCAGTTTTGGTTTTCAATCGATCAAGTGAACATGTTCTCTCGATAAACCACCCCTTTCAATCCGATCAAATTTATTTGAAAATAGAGCTGACACTTTGAGTTTTTAATGGGTTATGTTATAGTCCTACTTCTTTTTAAATGTTTTTATGAAATATCTGTAGTGACTGCTTGATCATATCACTGTATTATTTACCGCCATGCGAGCCACAAATGAAAGCTTGGCGAGCCACATGCGGCTCGCGAGCCGCGCAATGAGTAACACTGCCCTAGAAACACTGCCAAACACTCAGAACACCCTATACACACTGGCAAACACCCAGAACACCCTATACACACTGGCAAACACCCAGAACACCCTATAAACACACTGGCAAACACCCAGAACACCCAAGAAACACTGGCAAACACGCTAGAAACACACATGCAAACACCCAGAACACCCTAGAAACACTGACAAACACCCAGAACACCCTAGAAACACACTGGCAAACACCCAGAACACCCTAGAAACACTGACAAACACCCAGAAACACCCTAGAAACACACTGGCAAACACCCAGAACACCCTAGAAACACTGTCAAACACTCAGAACACCCTAGAAACACACTGGCAAACACCCTAGAAACACACTGGCAAACACCCTGTAAACACACTGGCAAACACCCAGAACACACTGACAAACACCCTAGAAACACTGTCAAACACTCAGAACACCCTAGAAACACTGTTAAACACTCAGAACACCCTAGAAACACACTGGTAAACACCCAGAACACCCTAGAAACACACTGGCAAACACCCTAGAAACACACAGTTAAACACCCTAGAACACCCTAGAAACACACTGGGAAACACCCAGAACACCCTAGAAACACTGTCAAACACTCAGAACACCTTAGAAAAACACTGGCAAACACTCAGAACACCCTAGAAACACACTGGCAAACACCCAGAACACCCTAGAAACACACTGGCAAACACCCAGAACACCCTAGAAACACACTGGCAAACACCCAGAACACCCTGTAAACACACTGGCAAACACCCAGAACACACTGACAAACACCCTAGAAACACTGTCAAACACTCAGAACACCCTAGAAACACTGTTAAACACTCAGAACACCCTAGAAACACACTGGTAAACACCCAGAACACCCTAGAAACACACTGGCAAACACCCAGAACACCCTGTAAACACACTGGCAAACACCCAGAACACCCTGTAAACACGCTGGCAAACACCCAGAACACACTGACAAACACTCAGAACACCCTAGAAACACGGTTAAACACTCAGTACACCCTAGAAACACACTGGTAAACACCCAGAACACCCTAGAAACACACTGGCAAACACCCTGTAAACACACTAGCAAACACCCAGATCACACTGACAAACACCCTAGAAACACCGCCAAACACTCAGAACACCCTAGAAACACTGGTAAACACCCAGAACACCCTAGAAACACACTGGTAAACACCCAGAACACCCTAGAAACACTGTCAAACACTCAGAACACCCTAGAAACACTGGTAAACACCCAGAACACCCTAGAAACACACTGGTAAACACCCAGAACACCCTAGAAACACACTGGCAAACACCCAGAACACCCTGTAAACACCCTGGCAAACACCCAGAACACCCTGTAAACACGCTGGCAAACACCCAGAACACACTGACAAACACCCTAGAAACACTGTCAAACACTCAGAACACCCTAGAAACACGGTTAAACACTCAGTACACTCTAGAAACACACTGGTAAACACCCAGAACACCCTAGAAACACACTGGCAAACACCCTGTAAACACACTAGCAAACACCCAGATCACACTGACAAACACCCTAGAAACACCACCAAACTCTCAGAACACCCTAGAAACACTGTCAAACACTTAGAACACCCTATACACACACTGGCAAACACCCTAGAAACATGTCAAACACTCAGAACGCCCTAGAAACACTGTCAAACACTCAGAACACCCTAGAAACACCCTATCAAACACTCAGAACACCCTAGAAACACCCTATCAAACACTCAGAACACCCTAGAAACACCCTATAAAAACACTGGCAAACACCCAGAACACCTTAGAAACACAGTCAGTGATCAGATAAGCACAGCTCACATTTTAATAAATAAAACAATAATAACCGCTCACATTTTAATAAATAAAACTTTTTTCTTCAGAGAATGTAATTCTAGTTTTGATCATTGTCTGGAGCAAACACATCACATTTCATATGTTTTGCAGAAGTGCTTCATCAAAACAACTGTGTTCTCTCTGTGTTAATGGAGTTGTGGAAATGGGCCGTTGCTCTCTCTGTGTGGGTGTTCTGTGTCACTTCTGCTCTCTCTCTCTCTCTCTCTCTCTCTCTCTGTCTCTCTGTCTCTCTCTCTCTCTCTCTCTCTCTCTCTCTCTCTCTCTCTCTCTCTCTCTCTCTCTCTCTCTCTCTCTCTCTCTCTCATACTCACACACACACACACACAGCGTCAGGCGAGTTGTGTTTGAGCAGATCCTGTGGTTGGGTTGTTATGTCTATAATAAAACGCTGTTGTGTGTGTGTGTGTGTGTGTGTGTGTGTGTGTCTGTCTGTGTCTGTGTCTGTGTCTGTGTCTGTGTGTGTGTGTCATATCAGTACCTCAAAGCCCTCAGGAGCCCTTTTGAAAAAGTCTCTTCTGCTCAAGCCTGAATATATTTGATCAAAATTACAGAAATAAAATGTAATATTGTGAAATATTATTACAATTTAAAATAGCTGTTGAAAATATTTTAAAATGTATTTTTTTCCTGTGATCAAAGCTGAATTTTCAGCATCATTACTCCAGTCTTCAGTGTCACATGATCCTTCAGAAATCATTCTAATATGATGAATTGATGCTCAAGAAACATTTCTGATTATTATCAATGTTGAAAACAGTTGTGTTGCTTGTTGCATTTTAGTGGAAACTGATAAATTCTTTCCCGAATTTTGTGATGAATGGAAAGAACAGCATTTATTTGAAATCTGTAATACTATGAAGGTCTTTACTGTCACTTTTGATCAATTTAATGCATCCTTGATGATAGAAGTATTATTTATTTTACTTACGGTAATTATTTTTAGTTATAATTAGCTTTAGCTACAAAGTGTCCTTATTTAGTGTTGATCTAGTTTTTTTTACCTCAGCCTCGTTTATTTTTTTGTATTTTATGACTGTCTGGTGTGTGTTCAGTCATTATTTTAGCCAAATTTTGCCAATGCAGAAATAAGATATATCAGCTTTATCTGTTTCTCTCACTAGCCAACATCACTTAACCTGCTAACACACACACACCTACACACAAGTTTACAGACACTCACACACTTCACTCTAAAAAATAAAGCTTCTTTATCGGCATTGATGGTTCCATGAAGAAACTTTAAAATCCACAGAACCTTTCCATTCCACAACAAGTTCTTTAAATTATTGAAATGTTCTTCACATTAAGAACAAAAATGTGTTATTTTAAGAACTGATCACTGAAAGGTTATTTGGGGAAGCAAAAATGGGTATTTTATTGCATCACTTCGTACATAAAACACACATATTCATATACTAAGAGGTCAAGTTTTGGTATCTGGTCAAAAGCTGCAGTGTATTCTGATTAGATAAATGTTTATGCGTTATATTGTTGTACATTATTTATTCTATAAAGATATATTGTAGTGGAGCAGCAGTCACTGAGCTGGGTGGACAACTCCATCAGGTGTTACAGCTCATATTTATAACAAAGGAAAAGATAAATGTATGCATACGTGTGCAGTGGGAAAGAGAGAAGAAAGAATGTCTCCTTCACAGTAGAGAACAAGAGGCTTTTGTTTTGTTGATCACATCCTGATCCCTTAAAACGCTCAGAAATAAGCAGTCATACAAACTTTTCCTCACTTTATTGCATTTATAGTTTGCATTTATATACCTCAACCACTTTGGTTTGGTTTATTATGTGATGTTTTCAGATTCACCTGCATCCAAACTGCTCATTTAAAATGTAACAGTGATTGTTTTGTACATATTCAGTCAGTATTTTCTCTTCAGTACTTTCTACTTTTTTTATTCTATTCTAGTCACATTTATAGTGCCAGTCTAGGTTTTAGTCTCTAGACTAACTCTAACTCTTTTAGTTCATGAAAATACATATTTTCTTTTACTTTTATTTTTTCCCCTCATATTAACCCTGTAAAGTCTGATTTATGAAATAATAGTTAGAGAAAAAAGAGAATGGAACAGAGTTTATTTAACATTTAAACAAAGTGTTTTTTTAAAAATCTAAAAAGAAACTGCATATGTTTTTGTTGAGTATCATATTTGATATATCAGGCTTTTATGGCTCATATGATATATGATCTGATATAGTGAGAATATGGAGCTCTTACTCAAGGAGGGAAAAGAAACATCTCAGTTTTATTCAGAGGTTCAAACTGAGTCATAAATATGCAATTTGGTGCAGATGCAGAATTCTGTGAGCCTGTAATGTAATTACAGAATACGGAGACACATTTGTCAATTCACACTTACAAATCTTTCTCCGCAGTCCAACCAGACCATGAAATGACATCAGGCTGCAAAAATAGCTCGTTCAAAAATCATCATAGTTATGGAATCACAAGTGTAAAAGACTCACGTGTGCTACTAAAAATAGTACATAACATGTTTTTGGACCTTCTAGTGTGTGTTGTGCTGCTGAAAGGGAATCAAGTGAATTTGTGGAGTCAGATGAGACATTGAGAGAAAGTTTTATGCAAACGCAAATGTACAAAAATACGAATTCTGCATGAAGATTCTTCAAAATTTCTCTTATGGTGTTCCATAGGAAAAAATAACAGCATACGAGGGCGAATAAATACCAACAAGATTTTTAAATAATTTTTGGGTGAACTATTCCTTGAAAACGCTAAGATCTAAGCCCCTTCAGCTTCTTGTGTGTGTGTGTGTGTGTGTGTGTGTGTGTGTGTGTGTGTGTGTGTGTGTGTGTGTGTGTGTGTGTGTGTGTGTGTGTGTGTGTGTGTGTGTGTGTGTGTGTGTGTGTGTGTGTGTGTGTGTTTGTGTTTGTGTTTGTGTGTGTGAGTGAGTGAGTTAGCAGCCTCTAAGCTCTATTGTTGTGGCATGTTGACACTCTCTGCGCGCACGCACACACACACACGGTGTGTTTCCTTAGGTTGAGCATCAGAGGTCACGTCAGGTCATCCCGAGGTTAATGACAGTTTTTAGAATAAATCATCTCCTCGTGTTGAGCTTTGATGTGCCACTGTCCATTTATTGAAGCAGTAATTTGCCGTGTGTGTGTGTGTGGTTCCTGTTGGCTGGAGATGTTGTGGAGAAAGTTTTGAAGTTTTGTTCCCCAATATCTCCTCTCTCATGTTAAACTTGGCTCTATGATTTCCCATAAATATCCCAGTGTCAGTAGATCCGCTTTAGTGCCGTTCCAGTGAGTCACGCTAAACACTTTCTGAGGACTAAAGACGATTAGTTGCACCAGTTCAGCTCTTGTCACATTATATGCATGTGTTAATTCAACCATCTCTTTTTTCACTCTTTATTTGATCAGGAGACATTTTTACTTGCAATTAAATTAAAAATGCAAAATTAATTAAACAATGCTGAATTAAACATGAAACGTTGCAAACAAAGGTCATATCACAATATTTTGCATTCTACTGTTTGAAACTCATCACCATTACATACTGCAGTGTTTTGCATACTATTTTTTTTACATAAATAAATATGCATACTTTAAAAAACATTTTCAAATCAAATAAAATTTCCCCCCCAAATGATTGTTTTATGTTTATATATATATATATATATTTATTTATTTACACAAAAATCAAAATATTTTTATGGCTTTTTAAACCATTGCCCTTTTAATGAAATTCTGTCATATACACAATAAATACTGTTAAATATCATCATATCCGATTCATCCCACCCTGTTATGCCGCATTCTATTATCATTCATTTATTATTTGCTTAAAGGGATAGTTCACCCAAAAATGAAAATTCTGTCAGTATTTACTCTCCCTCATGTTGTTCCAACCCCGTAAGAACTTCGTTCATCTTCAGAACAGGAATTATGATATTTTTGATGAAATCTGAGAGCTGGATCACTCCTCCATAGGCTTCTTCAGGGATTGAAACTTGCCGGCCACGAAAAATTAAAAAAGACAATGTTTAAAATAGTCCAATTGACTACAGTGACTCAATCTTAAGTTTATCAAACGACGAGAATACTTTTTGTACGCTAAAAACAAACAAAAATAACGACTTTATTTCAACTATTCATTTCCTTCTCTGTGGGCCTCTAGTCAGTTCACTAGTATAATAGTGTAAGCTTCTGTGTTGTACGTCACACGCATCACACACATGACCAGCGTCGGCCAATAGTGAGCCTACGTGTGATAGTGTTGTCACGATACTAGAATTTCTAACTTCGATACGATACCTTGAAAAATATCGATATTCGATACCATTTACGATACCACAGAGAAAAAAACTGCCACAATATTAAGGGGGTCTTTTTTTATTTAAAGCTAAATATTACAAGTCTAGAACATGACAATGAGGTATATTTTACATGAACAAAAATGTCCTGAGTTCTATCTGTTAATATTTTTTCATTGGACCAGAGCTAACATGATCCGTTGTGTTTTTATTACCTACTGTTATCAAAGATTAAAATATACTGTAACAAATGCATTGGTCATCGGTCATAAATGCTGGTTAATACATTAACTTAATTTGATGAACAGATTTAAACGCAAACGTGTGTGCATCACACGCGGAAACAATGCTCACTGGATCAGCATCTAGTCAAGTTACCTTTATTTATATATTGCTTTTAATAATACAGATTGTGTCGAAGCACTTAACTGTATCAAATTGGAGGATAGAGTGTCAGTAATGTATAATAATAAGGTTAAACGTTCAATTTTCAGTTAAAGGCATTTCATTATTGAATTCAGAGATGCCATTGTCTAGCTCAGTTTAGTTTAATTAGTATATGTGTAATCAAATTGATGATAATCGCTAATGAAGGCAAATTGCAGAATTAAATAATAATTTTTGAATAAAGTTAAACAGACACAAGTTAATTTACATCTGACCACAGTTACAATATTTACTTGTCTACGATTCCTCAGTCAGATTATGTTAACTTTAAGAATTACAGTGAAAAACGAAACACAGACTCATATCAACAACAATACTAGGCCATCTTGGTTAATGTTTCAGAAAAGTTAAAATGAGAAGAGTTACAGTGTTTTAGGATGTTTTTAGCAGTGGTGCAGGTCTGTCCAAAAAACAAACACCCCTGATGCTGAGCATATGCTTGCTAAATGGTACCCCTGGAGCCAATTCCTTAAGTCTGTTTTCATCTATAAAATAATTTTACAAAATGAGTGATGAGAGGGTTATTGATAGTCAAACAATCTTTTGGGTGCCCGCAGGCCGCTCGCAGTGTGAAGCGCGTGTCCGCGCTATTCTCCGACATGCCCGCGCGCGGTGTGTAGCGCGTGTCCTGTCCACGCCATTCTCCGACTCCGACATGCCCGCTCGCGGTGTTCTTTATCAATCAACCAAAGCCGGTCGCGGGGACGCCGCACTCGCCATCTTTCCATTCACTTTTGCTATTTAACCAGAGCGAATGAGACGAGTGCGTCACGTGTGGGGTTTGTCAACGCGCCTTTGGAGAGAAGTGAAAGTGACTGCTCGGCTAGTATTGGTGTATCGATACTTCGGGAAATTAGTATTGGTACCGTTCAGATATTTCAGTATCGATATTTATCGAAATATCGATATTTTTGACAACACTAACGTGTGACGTAGCTCTACGCAATCACACTACGTTAACTGATTCGAGGGCCATAGAGAAGGAAATGAATAGTTGAAATAAAGTTGTTCTTTTTGTTTGTTTTGCGCACAAAAAGTATTCTCGTCGCTTGATAAACTTAAGATTGAGCCACTGTAGTCACTTGGACTATTTTAACGATGTCTTAATAATCACTTCGTGGCCGGCAAGTTTCAATCCCTGAAGAAGCCTATGGAGGAGTGATCCAGCTCTCAGATTTCATCAAAAATATCTTAATTCGTGTTCTGAAGATGAACGAAGGTCTTACGGGGTTGAACAACATGAGGGTGAGTAAATACTGACAGAATTTTCATTTTTGGGTGAACTATCCCTTTAAGCAAATAAATCCTTCTCTTCAAATAATGCTAAGCAAATGTCATGAATTCAGAAATGCACCACATTAGAAGATTGACCCTGTTGTGTCGTTCTCGCTCTTTATGAACAGTGTCTGTTTGTGTGGATGCTGATGAAGGTTTCGAATTTTTGTTTTCCGCTCCTGTTGAATGTCAAATGTTCAGAAAATGAGAGTGTTGCAGGACACACACACTCAGACACACACACACACACACACAAATCTGCACAAACAACACAGAACGCCAAACAGGGCGACTGCTGGATTGTGCGTGTGTGTGCATGTGTCAGTGTGTTTATTGTGTTTTGCTTCATGTTACTCTGCAGACGTGTGGAATTCACCCGTCATCTCTCTCCACCAATCACAACGCAGCATCATTTAAACAGAGGAAAAGTCCAGCACAACTGACACACACATACACACACACACTGTTTTCTCTCTCTGTCTTTTCTAATTGACCATCTCTCCTCCAGTGTCTGTGTTTTAGGGCACTAGGAGGGCAGTAAATGACCCCCTCTCACATCACATGACTGAGCACATGACATGTCACTTCCACTTTTTCTCTTTGGTCTGTGTTCGGAATAGTCATCGTTAGTACTACTATACCTTTTATATTATTTTTCCGGTATTCAATATATACTTCTTTTGCCAAATTTTTTTAGTATGCAACATTTTAATCCACAATGCAATGCACTCAACGTGACCTACATCCATTTCCACTATGATTGTTACACATTTTACATGAATTCCAAAATTTTGATTAAAAACAATTATTTAAATCATTGTATTAGTGATGTTATGTGACAACAGTACTACTGTTTTTTACATTCTACATATTACTTCCCATACTACAGTATTTGAGTTATTGTTAACTAAAACAATTAAATATAGAAAACAGTAAAACTCAACTGTTTGACTCTAGGGGAGTTGGAAAATGAGCCTATTTCCAAAAAAAGTGGAGTGTTCCTTTAACGGCTTTAGTGAGGGAAAGAACTACAATCCCATGAAGCATTGCAAACAGCATAATCGAATTAAAAACGATGGCGAAACAAAACGACTAATTTATATGTTGATTAGTGGGCGGGGTTAACAAGATATTTTGTGTGTTGCTTGTTTCGACTCTGATTGATGGAATTTTCTGTATGGCATCTTGGGAAATGTAGTTTTTCACCACAAATTCTGCTGTTAAATAGAGTTAATCTTAAACTAAGCTGGAATAACGCGGGCTGACGGCTTCAACAGATTAACAACCTCGTAGCATACAGTAGGTCTGTCTTTAAAGGTTTATAAGTTACTGTTCAAAATCAATTTCCCTATGGAGAAAATGAATAGATTTTTTACTCCCGGAACCCGACTGTTGCACTCTTCCCTGCAGCTCTGGCTCATTCCCTCTGTTTTGACCTGGTTTTATTCTTGTCTTCTGTTTATTGGATGTTGTGTTCAGGTAAGCCTGCACCTGAGCTGCTTTAAAGCGCTTTATATTGGTGTGATCAGGGGCCTAGCGCCCGTCCTCTGATTGGAGATCCCACACAGGTGTTGTCTGTCATTTGAGCCCTGATTGGTGAAAGGAGCTGTCAATCAGCGGCTGGAATGTTGGCTTCTTTCCGAGAACAATAGCAGGAGGGATTGTGTTCGGAAAGCCTAAAACCCTCCGAGGAATCCCGAGTGGATTGTACAGCATTCCTTTCATGAGCAGGAGAACAGGCCTTCTGTATTACACCACTCTTTCAGCATTATTATTTCATTATTTTTTCATCAGTAGGAATGCATTTGAGTGTCTTTGTTATTTTTGCTATTTATCTGAGGCTGATTACAACACATTAAATCATGGTGACCATACTTTTACTTTGCATTTCTTTTAAATGTATAATTGATTGCTATTAGTTTATTATATATTATAATAAAAAGGCATGCAGTTACCAGGAAACTCCCATTGGGAAAGGGAATCCTAACGAAAATGTGTTATAAATAGTATTTTATTATTTGATGTGAATGTTATCATTAACATGATATCACGACAATGTCAGATAATTAAAAAAATTCAGTCTGTTGCAAAAAAAAAAAAACTTTTTCACGTTAAAGTCAACATGAAATGTAAGTTGCGAGCCTTTTCTTCCCTGTAGAGTGCCGAAGTTATGACGTCACTTTGTAGGCCAAAACGCGGAAGTGAGTTAGCATTTTAGCACTTCCGGTTCCCTCGCCCTAAAGTCTATGGGTTTTTTGAATGGGTTTTTGCTAAATCGCCTGAAATAAGGTCTGTGGTTAGCAAAGCCTCTAAATATTTTCACATTTTGATCTATGACATAAAACACACCAGTTATAACCTGCTTGTGTTTTTTTTTACTTTATTGTGTCTGCTTGTGGTTTTTTAAACTTTATATAGGCTTCAAAATGTATACATTTTGGATTAACTTGTAAAGATTATCTTGATAGACAAAACGTGTAAGGGTAACAACTCTTTGTTGAACACAGATCTTATTTTTTGCGATTTTCCAAAAGTCTATGGGGAAAATGCATAGCTTTCCGATCGAGGGAACCCATGCGCCGCTAACTTCCGAGTTGTCCTACAAAGTGACGTCATAACTTCGGCACTCTGTTGTGATGTATATCTGAGTGAAACGTCTTCTCGAACAAAACAAAAAAAAGCAGGGCAGGACTTGATCAGAAACTGATTGAATTGTTGAATGTCTGTGGTTTGCTATTGGTCCATCTCATGTGATTGACAGGTTGCCCTGGCCTCATGCCAGTAAACGCGTCATCACAGAAGTGTCCATATTAAAAAAAATACATAAAAATATTCATCCAAATATCAATATTCCATAAAAAAAGACTTTAAGCTCATATTTGTGACTAGCGTCTCTGATTGAGATGAACACAATTAATTTTAGGAATAAAATTTCTGCAGTCACCCTCTGCGTCTTCCTCTCTGATGAATGACAAGCTTTGAATAGTTAAATGTGTGTTTCCTGATGTCATAAGCCCCGCCCCCTGAGTTCTGTGGTGTTGTAACTGTGTCTAAATGCAGTGAACGGGACAAATGGAGCTCATTAAGATTAATAGAGGATGAAGGAGCCTTGATTTTGTGTGTGTGTGTGTGTGTGTGTGTGTGTGTGTGTGTGTGTGTGTGTGTGTGTGTGTGTGTGTGTGTGTGTGTGTGTGTGTGTGTGTGTGTGTGTGTGTGTGTGTGTGTGTGTGTGTGTGTGTGTGTGTGGCCTGGTAAACCCTACATTATGGGGACAAAATGTCCCCATAAGGATGGCAATATCTGAAATCCTTGTTCGTGTGGGGACATTTTTTGGTCCCCATGAGGAAAACAGCTTATAAATCATACTAAATGATGTTTTTTGAAAATGTAAAAATGCAGAAAGTTTTCTGTGATGGGTAGGTTTAGGGGTAGGGTTAGTGTAAGGGAATAGAATATACAGTTTGTACAGTATAAAAATCATTATGTCTATGGAAAGTCCCCATAAAACATGGAAACACTACGTGTGTGTGTGTGTGTGTGTGTGTGTGGGGTCCTGGTAATCCCTACATTATTGGGACAGAATGTCCCCACAAAGATCCCAATATGGCAATATCTGAAATCCTTGAGAGGAGATTATTGGGTCCCCATGAGGAAAACACCATATAAATCATACTATATTATGTTTTTAGAATAGAAATGTAGAAAGTTTTGTGTGATGGGCAGGTTTAGGGGTAGGGTTAGTGTAAGGGGAGAGAATATACAGTATAAAAATCATTTTGTCTGTGGAAAGTCCCCATGAAACATGGTAACCCAACATGTGTGTGTGTGAGAGAGTTGAGCCTTTGGTGGTCTGATCCCTACAGGTCTGGGCTGGTTGTGTATATTGAGGTAATGTTTAGTGCTTTGTGTGTCTGTGTTTACATTATTCCTTTGATGAGCTGACATCACTCACTCGGCACGGAAGCGTTTGTGTAAATCGCTTCTTTGGGTTGTGAAGCTGGACTGTTAGGATGAAACACTTTCTTTGTTGAACCTCCATAAACAGGAAGTAAAAGCACTCATTTAACAGAATTTTTGTGGTTCATTTTTTTTCTCTCGTACTGAATCATTTATTGAGTGGGTCAGAACACTTTAGCAACCACTGCAACACTCTAGCATTGACGGATTGCACAGACAAATCACACTCATGTTTTTTGTTTTTTCTTCAGAGTTTAAAAATGAGATTTGTGAGAAGATGATAGTTTACAGTGAATGATAATAACAGCTGTGTTTTCTTTCTATGGAAGGTTATCTGTCCCGTGTGCTGAGGAATTACACTGAACAGGCGTGTGACGGAGAATTCCTGACTGTCCGCTGCCCGCCCAGAACCTCCATCACCGTCCAATCAGCTTTCTACGGCAGAAAAGACCCCGCCCACTCACCTCAGTGCCCATCCACTTACAGCAGTGCTGGAACACGCTCAGTGACTGACATCACTTCCTGTCATGTGTCTACATCTTTGCAGGTAATACACATTATTTATAATATTTTACAATTTATATATATTTATTATTAGATTTAATTTTTTTAATTGGTAATTTTAGTTGTAAATTTGTTTAAATTTAAATTTTTAAATTATTATTAATAACGTATTAATATTATTAAATTATTTTAATTTTAGTTTGATTTTATTCGTAATTTTAGTACTTCAACTTATTTATTTCAGTTAGTTGCCAAGTTCCCAACATTTCTAATTTTCATTTAAGTTTTTATATTTTATTTTAGCTTTATTTCAGTTACCGAATATATATATATATATATATATATATATATATATATATACTCGGTATAGTGTGTATATATATATATATATATATATATATATAGTTTTTGTTTTATTTAACAATAACAAAAAATTGGCAAAAAAACAAGTTCTAAGAAACTTTTTCTAACGCTCCCATTAAGTTGTTATTTCTGAATGTTCAAAAAGTTGAGAATGTTCATACATTTTTATTTCTTGTTGAATATTACTACGTTTCACTCAGAAGTATGTCACATTAAAGAAGTAAAATAAAAAGACCCCATATCATCTTCTTATTTGTGAAAGTGAATTCACTGTATGTGTGTGAGAACCAGTATTATATCATAATGAGGCTGTTTTGTATTTTTGTGCGTTTAAATGTGTTGCGACACACAACGTGGCAGTATCTGGTTTGAACTGCCGCATCTGTGACAGCACACGCACGCTTGATTTACGTTTGCACGCTTGGTAAAACCACACGCTATAAACACACACATGAACAGCACTGCGTGCTGGAGTAAAATTACACTCTGTGTGTTTTTATGCCCAGAGGGAAGGAATCCACTGCGGGCGAAAATGAAAGGCGTGGAATGTTTTTTACCTGAATGAAAATATGCCATTCAAAGAGCTGTGTGTGTGTGTGTGTGTGTCTGTCTGTCTGTCTGCCTCTCTCTGTGTGTGTGTGTGTGTGTCTGACTGTCTGTCTGTCTGCAGAAGATGTTGGATGAATGCGAGGACAGGCGGAGATGTCAGGTTCTTGTCAACAGTCGTTTGTTTGGGACGGACCCCTGCCCGACCATCAGCAAATACCTCAGTGTGCGGTACAAGTGCAGGCCGAGTGAGTTTCACACACACACACACACACACACGTGTTTTCTAGGCTATCTAAATGGGGAAATTATATAGCCTTCTATTGTTTTTATATGCAGCTTATTATAAATACTTTAATCTCACCCTAAACCACACCCTAACCATAAGAGAAAACTGGTTTACAATGATGACGACGTCCCCAAAAGAGGGTTTAGGGAGTTTTTGTCAGGTTTAGCTAAATTCTGGATATAAATTTGTCACTAAAATATGGTGAAGTAGGTAAATGTACACACACGCACACACACTCACGTCCACTCAGCTAAATGGCTACGTCTCTCCTCTATTGGCTGCTTTCAGCAGGTTTTTGTGTTCTGTTAGTCGAGCAGAGAGAAATCTGTCCGCTTCTGTCCTTCCTCTCATGCAGGTCTGATAAATAAACCTCTGCACCTCAGTTACAGGTCACTGTGTGTGTTAAAGCTCTACGGATACAGACACACACTGAATTGAGCTGAATATTCACACTATTGTCTTCTGTAGAGCTGCTTATAGCTGAATCAAGATAGTTTCATAATTGATGAATCTTGAAAGATCGACAATGTTATTGAACTGAATCAATATTGAACTTACTTGAGCTGAATAATGACACGCCTCTCCCTCTCGCGCACGTACACACACAGTTCAGCATTGCAATATTGACATCGCAGTCTGTTCAATATGCTGCGTTCAGACCAAACACGAATTGAGCGAATTTTATCTCTATTTAGAGTTTTATTTATTTTTATACCGTGTAGGCCTATTCTACGTGTAAATTCGTGCACCGAACCATGACGCCCGTACCGATTCGGTTCTATACGAATACATGTACCGTTCCACCCCTACATTTTATAATACATTACACTATAGGTCCATGTAGCTAATAATAGCCTATAAAACAAATATAAAATCAGAAAGATTTATCACATGCACACACACCAGTTATGTTTAGACTACTTAATATAATAATCCTAATTGTATTTGTTATTTCCCCAGTTGTAACCTGGTTTCATTGCTGTGATATCTGAGAGGAATTGGATTTGCTTAGCTAATCAAATGATCGATCTCCTAACTGGCACTGTATTGTGTGTTGTAACGTAACGGCGACCATTAGTAAACGTTATTGATACAAACAATTTATATTTTTTATTAAGCTGTTCTTTTCTTTACAAAAATCAAAATTAGGCTAATCAAAGGGAAGAGTGCTCTTACAAATCACGAGGCGGCGATTTGACCGCTGATTTTGGCTAACGTAATAGACTCGCTTTTTTTGCTGATGCTGGATCGTCTTTAGCGTACACATCATTCATTAAAAATGTAACTAAGTTAAACGTGTGTTTAACTACACCTGGGGAAACTCACTTCACCATCAGAGGCTCCTGGGGCAGCTCAGTCTCTCCAGTCGGGTTGCAGGGCCACCGCACCGCAGCAGACTCGCTGTGTGTGTGTGTGTGTGTGTGTGAGAGAGCCAGACTGAGCGAACGCCGCTCTGCACGTTTGGTTTGAATCAGGGACGTACTAAGTATTTGAGGGATAGGGGGAGGGGCTTTAATAAAAATTAAATTGTTCAATTTTGGTAAATGTATCGTTTAGTTCACCGTTTTGAGAAGCTTGCGAGTTGTTTTTACAAGTACATTTTTTGGATCATCAAAGTTAGGGGGGCGGCTGGGGGGGCAAGGCTCTAGAGTGGGGGGGCACCTGCCCCCCCTGTAGATCCGCCCCTGCACTTTACACCATCCAATCAATTCCAAGGTGAAAATATATTTTGTATACCCTTATGCTCACCAAACCGGTCAAAAAAAGTGTATCACAGTTTCCACAAAAATATGACTGTTTTCTACATTTGCTTATTATCAGAAATGTTTCTTGAGCAGCAAATCATCATATTAGAATGATTTCTGAAGGATCATGTGACACTGAAGACTGGAGTAATGGGTCACACTGCACTTTTTGTTCGATTCATTTCCATTTAAAAGCATGCGAGTGCGGAAGACGGGAAACACAAGCTCATGTGAAGAAGTTTCACATTTCGTTGCGTTCCAAAGTTCAAGTTTGGTGAACTCTGGCCTTCAAATTCGGATCACGTCAAGACGTGTGACCAATAGAAGATCGAAAAAGCGTCGCCTTGGCTGCATTGAAAAAGTAATAGTGAAGTAGATTAGTAATTTGTGATAGTGAAGTAGATTGTATATTTTTACTTTTTACAGTAGGTTTATTATATTTGTTATACGTTGAATCTATGTTTATAAAGGACGCTGCAGAGTGTGTGAAAGTCAGTCAAGCCACGGCTTAATGATGCTGAAAATTCAGCTTTGCATCACAGGAATAAATTACATTTTAAAATATATTCAAATAGAAAACAGTTATTTTGAATTGTAATATAGTTCACAATTTTACTGTGTTTTTCATAAAATAAATGAAGCCTTGGCGAAGAGAAGAGACTTATTTTAAAGGGGTGATGAATTAAGATAGACATTTGGCCTTGATCTTTTGACATATGAAAATTACTATAAAAATATCCTGTAAATTTCAGAACGCAAAACTTCCTTGTTGGTCCAAAAACAGCTTTTATTGAAACCAAGCTCAGAAAATATCTCGTTTCGGATTTTGTCACATATGATGTCATAGCTTGACGAAAGACCGCCTCTGCAGAAGAAGATCGACGCCTACTTCTACATCATTGCCTCTTTAGCCCCGCCCACCAATTCACCCATGTCATGTAGTAGTAAATACCAGAGAGACACAAACACAGGATTACTCCAGCAATACAACCATGGAGACGCTATGAGGATTTAGGGCTGGACGATTTTGGCTAAAATCATAATCGCGATTAATCAAACAAGTTACCTCGATTACGATTATTGAACGATTATTTAAAAAAAAAATCTTTCTCACGTGTCACTGGCAAGGCTGATACTGTAAATATGTTCACGGTTATTTTTTTGAATGAAAGAATGCATAATCCTATCTTTGTGATTCTAAAATAAGGAAACGCACAGATAGCTTTTAATGCTTACTTATTAAATATTTCAAACAATTGAATCAAACAAAGCATACAATGCTTGAAATAAAAACGTCTAATAAAAAAGTAGGCTAATTAAGTTTTAATGTAAAAAGAAAGTTTCCTCAAAATGTAGAAAATAGTTCTTTTTGTAAACAAAATAAATTATTGTAAATATTGCCATCTTAAAAGTAAAATATAACTTGTATAAAACTAAAAAAACTAATCCTTTTCATATTGTGTATTTGTAAATGCTTGTGTTATGGAAACCTGCTTTGTGGAGTGGAGGCACGTGTTGCTGGGCGTTTGTCAGTCTCTCTCTTTTTTTGCGTGTTTCTTTGGTACAAGCGGCTCCTGTTGCTGAGTTGACTCAGTGTTTGAGTTCCCTTTCACACAGAGATTCCGGAAAATACACGGATAAAGTGGCCCGGGATTTGACCCGGGTTTGTTGGTTCATACACACTGCCAGTAATTTTCCGGAATCAGGAGAGTGCGTTCACACAGACACACACAACCCGCAAAGACACGTGACCTGTCCCAGCGGCGTCTATAATTTGCTTATGAGCTGCGATTTCTCTCGAGAAACTACGCTTGTGCATTTTTTTCTCTGATTCGATCATAAACTAGCGCATTACGAACCGTTTCACGCTGGCGAATGATCCCGGCCTAGCGCTACATTACGACACGGCATTCATTACGGCTTTTGTTCACACAGTGCGCGTTCCGGGACTGAACACGGCAATGATACTATGTCCCCAACCTGACATCAATCCCGGGTCGTGTTTGCGTTCACACAGAAGGTGTTTGTTCTGGCGATTTCCCGGGATCAACGCGCTGTGTGAAAGGGGCTCATGTTGCTTCAGTGTCGCAGACTGGACGGGGCGGAGTAACGTGACTACACACGCGGTAATATGTTTTAAGGGGAAAGTACATTAACACACAGTGGACGGAAATATTAATAGGATTAAAAAACCGAAATAACCGACATGGTAAAATTACGTCGGTTATAGGCTCTGAATTTCGGTTTCGATTATTTTTCGATTAATCATCCAGCCCTATGAGGATTACAAGACATTTTGAAGTGCATGACGCCTTTAAAAGAAATCTTAATTATTCCAAACTTTTGAAATGTGTATTTGATCAAAATACAGTAAAAACTGTCATGTTGTGAAATATTTTTACGATTTAAAATAACAGTTTTCTATTTTAGTTAGAGCTGTGCAACGATTAATCAAATAAAAATGAAAGTTTGTATTTTACATAATATATGTGTGTACTGTGTGTAATTATTTTGTATTTATAAATACACACATATGCATGTATATATTTCAGAAATATTTGCATGTATATACTGTATATATATATATATATATACATAATTCATATTATATATATTGGGATTAATAGTAGCACAGCCCTAATTTTAATATATAGTATTATATAGTAAAATGTGTTGTGAATGGCGTTTCATAGTGTGTGTGTGTGTGTGTTCTCTCTCCAGATGAGTATAAGAGTAAAGTGGTGTGTGAAGGGGAGCGGTTGCGCTTGGGCTGTAAGACGGGGATGCAAATCGCGGTTTATTCCTCCATGTTTGGCCGCACGCAGAAGGGAACGCTGGAGTGTCCTCCACACCACCAGAGAGCGCCGTCAGTCGGTGAGAACTCAGACTCATTTCTCTTTTTTTACAATGGCTGCAACCGAAATAGCATACCTCTGTACTATGTAGTAGGTGAAAAACGGTTTGTGACAAAAGTATGTCCGAATTCATAGTACTCATAAAAGAGTAGGTTAAAAAGTACCACTACTCCCGGCGAGATTCTGAAGCGTACTGGTGGACACTTTACTATCCCATGATGAGGCCACGGGAGAGGATTTGTGAATATACTGTCTAGCAACTGTCTAGCAATGTATTTTTATATATATTAGTGTTTTTTTAGTTTTTATTTGAGATTTTATAATAGTTAAAATTTTTGATTTGTTTTTTTGTTATATACATTTTAAGTTAATGCTATTTTTAGTTTAATTTTTAGTCATTTTGTTGTTATTTTTAATATTGCTTTTTAGGTTTATTTTTTATTTCAGTTTTAGTTTTTATTTATTTTCAGTTAATAATTTTAGTGCTCATTTATTTCTGTTTATTGCCAAGGCAAAACTAAACTAATATTTATATTTCAGCTTCATTTCAATTAATATAAATGTTTTTAATAGTTTTTGTTAACAATAATATATATTTGTGTATTTATATATATGTGTGTGTGTGTGCGTGTGCGTGTGCGCGTGTGTGCGTGTGTGTACCCATCCTTTATTGTCCTGTGAAATGCTGAAATATGTTTGTTCATCTTACTGTACAATTTAGATATTGTCTTTATATTGATACTGGCAGTTCTTGGTCAAATTTTCTGCAGAATAATCTAGAGACAAATCAGTTTGTTTGGACTGAGAAACACCTTCAGGCTTTACAAACTCAGTCACACACTCTCTTATATGTTAACTACCTATTATGCAATTACCTAAATTAAATGTCTTAAACACACACACACACACACACACTGATCCTACAACAACTGTGCAAATGCGAATGACATCACATCATCTCAGGTGTTTGATTTTACTTCTTCATTTCTCCTGTTTCTACATGTTTGTGTTTGTATCTGTGTGCGTGTGGAATATGATGCTGTCAGTCCGTCTCATTGTTACTGTTCCAGCATCAAAGGAGAAAACTGAATCGTTTTGTGCCTGTTCTGGGGAAGTGCTCCGCCAGGAACATGTTTGAATTCAAGGAAGCTTCTCGGATGTGTGGGAGGATGTTCAGTTAGAACGTCACTTTCTTTTTGTCTTGAGATGGGTATCAGCTAATCTCATCTCCTCTTACACTCCTGGAGGGTGTGTGTGTGTGTCTGTGTGTGTGTCTGTGTGTGTGTCTGTGTGTTTGTTCAGATGAACACTGTGTTATTAGGACAAAATGTCCCCACAAAGATGGAAAAATCTGAAATCCTTGTCCATGCCGGGACATTTTTTGGTCATCTGAAAACAGCTTATAAATCAGACTAAGTGATGTTTTTTTGAATATTTCACAATGCAGAAAGTTTTGTAGGTTTAGGGGTCGGGTTAGTTTAAGGGGAGAGAATATACAATTTGTACAGTATAGAAACCATTACGTCTATGGAAAGTCCCCATGAAACCCAATGTGTGTGTGTGTGTGTGTGTGTGTGTGTTTGTGTGTACTTGTACAACTATTTTTGTGAGGACCAGTTAGAGCTGGGCTATTCAATTGGCGGCCCGCGGGCCAGGTCCGGCCCGCCAATCATCTCCATCCGGCCCGAGGGCACCCCAACCACCCTCCTCTTCTTTTCCTGGCGGTGTGGCTAAATTTGGTTAGAAATGCGCGTGACCGCAGTGGCGCCTGCAGCTGTACGGCTATACGCACTGTGTGTGTACCATGAGCGCTCCGACTGACCTGAGAAACGTTTTCAGTCTGAATATTTCAACAGTTGTTATGTGTGTCCCATAGGGTCCGATTATTTCCTTTCCATGAATTGGCCAAACGCGCTTGCTTAACGGCCTGAAACGATTCGGATTCGTTCGGACCGTTCTGTCATTGAATCATCCATCTGAAGCTGTTTCTCGGTCAGTAAAAACAGATAGAGAACAAATAGCGCTGTTTTCAGCTGTTTCACTAGTTTACTTTGAACTGCGCGGCCCAATGGATAACGGAACGCAAGCTTAAAGGAGTTGCGTTTACTCCCGGTCCCGGACACTATTAGTAAACAGCATTGCGACATCCAGTGAGAAGCATTTCAGTCTGACACATCTCTCTGTTACAAACCCCAAATCACTCAATGATTTTAACTAGTTTTAAATCGGATGAAACAGCTTCAACATTCCCAACACGACTGATGACTGTAAATAGCAGTAACATTGTGCCATGAACGAAGTTAGAAGACTAATTCTCTAATCACCAGCCTTACAAACATTTACCTTGAATGTACTGTAGTAATTTACCATGGTTTGGGCAGAAATGTGGAATATTTATATTGAATACTATGTTATAGTCATTTATATTGCATTAGATTTATTAGGGGGCTAGAGAAATATATAATTAATTGTGTGTATAGTTTTTACCTGTTTAGACTTTAGGAGTGAGTGAGTAGCCATGCATGGTTTTACCTACGGTTACAAAGTCTCACTGTCAGAATATTTTAATTTAAGTCTATAATAATTATTAATAAAATAATTCTTACCAATAGCTATGATCTTGTATAATTCATATATTTGTACATAGCTGTAAATAAGTTATTTATTATGGTATAATAAATCTGCATAAAAATGCTGGAAAAGTAGAAAGCAGCAGAGATAGAGGGGACAAACCGAGGGCGGTTAAATACTCCATCCTGATCGTTTTCAATACTTGCAATTCCAACTCCTTACTCGCTAGAGTGGTTATGACGAAACAAGATGTTTTTTATACTGCCAAGGGTGTTGTAGCTCGTACCAAGGACGGGGTGAGCTGGAACCTGCTTACGTCACGTACCACCGCTTACGTCACGTACCACCGCAAACATCAAATAGGAAAATTCAACTGCAGTAGCCACCGTTCAACCTGAAGAGGGCAGCACTCAGACGTTTTTACACCATATATTGTAGAATTAAAATACTTTATACCCAAATGTTAAAAAAGTTACTCTAGTCAATGAACATCACTAATAAAGCCCCATTCTTACAGATCATTAACTAAAAAAAGTTGGTTTAGGGTTTAGTTACCCTTTAAAGGTCAATACTTGGTATTAAGGATAAGATTATAATTTGTTTAGGGAAAGGTTTCAGGTTAGGCACTTAGTTGTGATGCGTAAGGTAAGGGTAAGGAGATTGCTTTGTGTCAATAGCTATGTTTCCACCCACCTCTGTTTATATTCATTTTGGGATATCGCATAAAAAATGTGCATAAAAAAACGTATGCAAATTGAGTCTGAAAAATGTTTTATCCGGGAAGAAAACGTGCATAGACTATGGAAACACATGTGACTTTGCACGATGTGACGGCATAACTGGACCAGCGGACCGGTCTCGTTGCTCAGCTTCTGAAATGCTGTTTAGTTGTTCTGAAACGCCTGAGGAAAGTCTGGGTTTAATAACCTCCCAGAACTGTATATAACAATTGTTTAGTGGCTTCTCTTACTTTTCTTAGTAATATTCAGCACCAGTTTATCAGGAAGTGACGATTTTGTTCTCTTCGACTCACTCGATGGAAAAGCTGCTTTATTCGCAAATTTTTTATTCGATGAGTGTGTGAGTGTGTTTGTGTGTGTGTGTGCGCACATATTTGTGTGTGTACGTGTGTGTGTGTGTGTGTGTGTGTGTGTGTGTGTGTGTGTGTGTGTGTGTGTGTTGTTGGGGGGGGCGGGGGGGACGCCCTCTTAAACAGTGCTTGTCTAATCACTCTGACACTGGACTCATGACTCGGTTATTGGGGTCTGTTTTTCTCTCTGGACTTCCTGTCCGGTAAAGACTGAGAGTTTCACCAGAAGCTGCTCAAGAACCTCCATCTGTAGAGTTAAAGCTCATTAAAGCCGTTAAAACTGAATCAATCAGAACCTAAAGACTGTTAGGCCTTAAAAACATTTGAAACGCATTTGATTTTGAGTGAAATATTCAGCAGGAATTAAAGTAGAGCAGGATTTTGATTTTTATCCAGCACAATTTGTTTGGATTGTGAAAAATGATGACATTGTATAATATTTTTCACCATAAGCATAGTCTTTGCCAGATGTAAAGAAAGTTAATGTTAATTGATTAATAATTATACTGTAGATAAAGTAGATTTTCTGTAGAAATATTTTTTTACAACAATACACAAGACATTTTTATGAATTTTAAATAAAATACACACTTACACTTTAATTTAAATGCTTTACTAAAATCAACTATACACATAGAATAGTAGTCAAAGAAAATAATTATACCCATCATGCTATTAATTATGATCTCCATCTAGACATTTACTGAATATTATCTGCTAAAGCATTGAATCACGGTCACAGATTGAATGAATGTGTATATCGTGAGTGAATGAAAAGTTTGGGGTCAGTAAGATTTTTTTAATGTTTTTCGGAAAGTGTCTAATACTCACTATAAGGCTGCATTGATATGATCAAAAATGCAGTAATATTATTTAATATCATTACAATTCAAAATAACTGTTCTATTTGAATATAGATTAGAATGTAATTTATTCCTGTGATAAAAGCTGAATTTTCAGCATCATTACTCCAGTCTTCAGTGTCACATGATCTTTCAGAAATCATTCTATTATGATGATTTTTTTTATTGTATCAAGAAAAAGAAAGTTAAAAAGAACAGCATTTATTTGAAATATAATTTTTTGTAACATTATAAATGTGTTCTCTATAACTGTCAAGTCAATTTAATGTGCTTGAAAGTTAATAAAAAGTTATTAAAAAAAACACACTGACCTAAAACTTATGAACTGCAGTGTCTTACACAAGAGTAAAGTACATGTCCTCCATGGGCTTCCGTACATGATATTTACCTCATACAGAGCTGTAATGTCAGATTCCAGTGTCTGTGATGAAGGACTGAAAGCTACCCGGGGTTCTTCTCTCACGGGGATTCAGTTTCTGTAAGCGCTCATCCAGAACTGGAGATCCAGAAGAACCGTTAGATCCGTGCGGATCCCGGTCGACATACGGGACGTCATCATCAGTGTGAGACAGGTGACGCGTCTCAGCGGCACAATAAATCGTGTCCTAAACTTTAACTTTGACAACACTGGCTGGATATGCCCTTCATAAATCAGATCTCTATCAGCGAGCAGGTCTCTGTTTACTAACACGACTCGTGACCTTTGACCTCTGACATTTGTTGAAGCCATTAGTCGTGAGGTGACGACGTGTCTCCGGTCCTCAGATCTTCAGTGAGTGATGGTTGTGTCAAGTCTTTGTGCTTTGTGTTAATGGAGTTGTGGAAATGGGCCGTTGCTCTCTCTGTGTGGGTGTTCTGTGTCACTTCTGCTCTCTCTCTCTCTCTCTCCCTCTCCCTCTCTCTCTCTCTCTCTCTCTCACTCTCTCTCTCTCTCTCTCTCACTCTCTCTCT
>NW_027509208.1:39297500-39305000 GCF_051911475.1 Siphateles boraxobius | reverse complement strand
TCAACTATCTATCCATTTATAATACTAAATCAATTAAATTAATATTTAAAAATTATAAATATTACCATTATACTAATTTCTACCATTGTTATTATTACTATTACTAACTAAATATATATCAATGTTCTGTTACTCAAATGGTAAAGTGTTTTGTTTATGTATATCTTAGCTGGGCAGAAGTCGGGTACACAGAGTTTGCAGCATCTTCCTGATGTCTCCCAGCTCAGAGGCAGCAGGGGGCGGGGCCTGTGGCAAGGGGGCTGTGGCAGGGGGCGGGGCTACAACTGAAGAATAACTCCGTTGCTGTGGGTGGGGAGGCAGGTCAGGGACAGGTGCTGTTGCGTAGCTCTGCTGTCGATGTTGTAAATGAGGACGGTGGGAAGGGATTAAGGAGGGGGAAAGTAGTCTTCTCTGGTTGTGTTTTACCATGGTTAGGTGGTGGGCGGATGGGGAGGGGGAGGTCCAGGCTGAGCTGTTGTGCCTCCTGGCAGCAGGGGGGATGATCCTGGGGTGGTGGGGAGGAGGAGGTCTGGGATGATCACTGAAGCGTGAAAATTGAGGACAGGGTAGAAGGACTGGGTCCTAGGGCCGTGTCTTTGAGGGTCTTTGCAAAGATCTTCACCTTCTCTTTGTGGAGATGGAGTCCATCATAGAGGTCCCAGATGCAAATGGTTGGGTGGAGGGCCAGATGGACATTGGGTAAGGTGGCACATCCTCTTCTGATCTCCATATTAATGTTATGGATGGCATGAGGGGGGATGTCTGTCCTTGGCAGCAGGGCGGAGATCACAATGCGGGTGTCAGGAAATTCCTTACTGGCCTGCTCTGCCATCTTCTTCACTGCCTCAGCAGTGCCTTTTCGGAGGCTGTGCAGATCATTTGTTCCTGTGTGGATCACCAGGCATTGAGGGCTCCTGAGGGTCTCCTTTTTTAAAAGCTTCATTGCCTGGCCTGTGGTGCTGCAGCGTTTAGAAAGCACTTTCTTACCAGGAAAAAGCTTGTTTGTGTCCAGGAATTTCCCATTTGAGTCAACCAGTAGGACCACTTGTGGGGCTTGTTCTTCAGGCTGAGTGGAGGCAGGCTGTGATGGGCAGAGCTGGTTGTTGGCAGCTGGCAGTGTAGGTGTAGAAGGAGTTGCCAGGGTGTTGTTGGACTGGGTGTAGAGCGGAGATGGTGAAACAGAGACAAAACAAGGCTTTGGGACACTGGCAGGGAGAGTCTGTGCCTCTGTAGTTGTCAGGATTTCTGAGAGTTGCTCTGTCAGGTGTTGGACCTGCCTGGTGAAGCTCCTTTCTCTGTTCTCAGCATCTTCCTTTACTTTGGCCATTTGGGTATGAAGTATCCTGTTCTCCTGCTTCAGTGCCTCTATACTTCCTCTTAGGTCAGATGCCAATGACTGGTTGTCTCTTTTGAGCTGTTGGAGCTCCTCTTGAATCTGCTGCACAGTGATGTTTTGGGACTCACACAGCCTGGCCTGGGTCAGCTCTTTAAATTCAGCAAAGTCCAGCTCCAATAGGGCCATACTCTCCTTTAACCTGTTGGTAGAGGTGGCAGGTGTAGGAGGGGCAGAGATGGACAAGGTGATGGGGTTTTCTGTCTCATCATCTTCACTGTCAGTGTGAACAATCATCCTCTTGGTGTTCACCTCTGTTTTTAACAGAGAGAATGCATCTTCAAAGGACTCCAGGTTGGCTTCATTCCCCTGGACCATAACCTTTCCTTTGGTGTAGTATGTGATGGTGAGAAGGGAGTCCTCCTTGTCCAGGTGTTCATCTTTGCAGATCTTTAATCTGCCCCCTGAGCCGATGCCTTCACTGGATACATATGGGTAGTTGTTCGACACAGTATCTTTCCAGATGTAGATGGAATCAGTGAAGAATATGAGGTTGTTTTTCTTTCTTCCATTCTTTTGTTGGGCATAGTCAGTGAAGAGGATCTCTGGGTTTTCCCGTAGTGTCTTCTCCTTGTGTTTCTCCCTAGCTGCTGCACTTTTACATTTGACAGGGTATTTCAACTACAGTGCGGATCGGGCCGAAATTTTTTGTCCGAGCCCGGCCTGCGTCCGACAGAGCAGTAACCGAACCCGACCCGAGCCCGATAGGCATAAAGATATTTATGTCCAAGCCCGACCCGAGATCGACAGTTAAAATCCCATTTTTTTTCTCATACTAATGACACATGTGCGTTTGTTTGTGTGGAAAGCCTGCTTTTATTAAGCAACTGTAAGAAGACATTCGGAAATGTCAGCAGGATGAGTGCATCAGCGCGCACGGAGAAACAAGCGCACTTAACGCAGGCGCGCATGCACGCGTTTCGTTGTCACGGCTACATAAACAAATTTCCGCACACAGGAAGACAGATGTTATGGTAATATTTTACATGTATTTTAATCACAAAAGCGAACGTTTGCATCACGTGAAAGCATCAGGCACATTGGCTACCAACATAATAAGCTGTTTTAAATGTAAAATGTTCAATGCCATATCGCGCTGATGTGACCGAGCCCGACCCGAACCCGAACCGGTCCCGTCGGGCTCGGGTCGGGTATCCATCCTCTAATTTCAACCTCTCTGCTGGGAGCTTTGCTGTGCTTAAATGCCTTCTGACCCGTTTCCATGGTGACCACTTGTTTACTCCAAACAGGTGGCTAGGCTACTTTGTTGTTTACAAGACTTCAAAACACAGTTATTTCTTGTTCTTTCTTATTTTCTTCTTTGTCTTTGTTAAATATCTCTTCTGTTATTGTTTAGATCAGTTTATTTAGTTTCTTAGGCAGTCAGTAGCCCAGTCAGCTGATGAAAACAAGCTGAAACAGTTGACGCCTCCCTAGTTTACAGTTTAGCTAGTTGTTTTGATTTAAAATTAAAATCAAGATCTTCACTTATTTCACTTATATCTTCTGTTTTGCAGATTATTAAATGTACCTCTTCATTAGAGTCCTTTGTGGAGGGTATTTGAAAGTTTTTTTTTCCAGAAATGTCCCACTCTTTAGGTCCAAGTTAATGAAAATATTCAGGAGCTCATTTTGATGCAGCTTTTTCTCTGCATTCCGTTCACTCTCTCGCTCTCGCTCTCACACATACACACACACACACACTCTCTCACTCTCTCTCTCTCACATACACTCACACACAAACACTTACTCTCTTCCTGTGTAGCTTTATTTTTGTTGTTGTTGTTGTGTGTTTGTGTGTGTTTGTGTTTGTGTGTGTGTGTGTGTGTGTGTGTGTGTGTGTGTGTGTGTGTGTGTGTGTGTGTGTGTGTGTGTGTGTGTGTGTGTGTGTGTGTGAGTGAGTGTGAGTGAGAGAGAAATTAAATGCGTTCATATAGTTTTTTTTTTTATCCAGAGCTGTGACGGTACTTTCGGGAGTATGTTTGTTCATACCGTGGTTATTATAGTAAACCAAAATCATAAAAAATATTTTTTTATTAAAATTTTTTATTTATGACAAGGGTTAGGTTCTACACCATCATTTCCCTCTGGTTTCAGGGATAAGTTATGGCTAGGGGTAGGGGTAGCCATGTTTTTGGACAGGAATGTTGATCCAGAAACATGTCTTATTTTGCAAAATCAGGGTGACCATTTGGCTTTATCTATATAAACAATAAGTCTCTGGTATGTGCTTGTATTGAGATCTCACTGTGATTCCAGACTGCTCGTCTGATGTGGCTCTGACAGTGATGACATCACGTTGCCAGGGGAAACGCTCCTGTGTGGTCCGCGCCTCTACACAAGAGTTTGGAGACCCCTGTTACCGTGGCACCCGCAAATACCTCAGCGTGATACACACCTGTGGTGAGTTACACACACAACACACACAGCTGTAGATGAATGCATTGTCATACACCTGTTTCCCATTATTAGACTACATTGATAAATTGGTCACACTGCGTTATTTGTTGCAAACCATGTCTGTGCTGCTTTCATGATTAAAAAGTTATTAGTGACGAAGTAATAAATTAATTAACGATGCTTTTAATTATTTATTTTTTTGACTAAAATAATAGAAAACAAATGAAAGTATTGTTTACTTGTATCTTAAAAATAAATACTTTTTAAAATAAATTATGTTATGAAATAAATATAAATCTGTTTTAATTAGAACAAAAAATATTTAAGATTATAACGTAATAAAACTTTTTGTGTGTTGCTTTTACATTTTTTATGGCTAAATAACAGAAAACTGAAAGTATTGTTTACTTATATCTTTATTATAAATATTAATTTAATTATAAATAAATATTTATTTTAAATTTAATATACATTCTATAATATATTTAATATAAATATTAATTAAAATAAATAGTATTCATTTTTTATAAAAAATATATTACATTTTTTATTTAATATTCAATTATCTGGTGTCATATTGTTAGCAGTTTTTAATCTAGTTTCTTTCAAATTTCCAGCAAATTATAAAGACAAGGAAAAAACAATATTTTTTTTAATCTGCCCTAAATTATTAAAATGTCGTTCATTCACATGCTGATTTTAAATAGATTTAAACGTATAAAGGAATAATAGTAAAATGCGGTTGAATGTCATAGTAAATTTATCTCATTTTCTCAGCTGGTTTGTAACAGTTAACTTAGAATCACCTATATACAGGTGCTGGTCATATAATTAAAATATCATCAAAAAGCTGATTTATTTCAGTAATTCCGTTCAAAAAAATAAAATTTGGATATTATATTCATTCATTACACACAGACTGATATATTTCAAATGTTTATTTCATTTAATTGTGATTATTAAAACTGAAAACTAATGAAAATCCCAAATTCAGTATCTCCAAAAAATAGAATATTAATTAAGACCAATACAAAAAAAGGATTTTTAGAAATGTTGGCCAACTGAAAAGTATGAACATGAAAAGTATGAGCATGTACACCACCCAGTACTTAGTTGGGGCTCATTTTGCCTGAATTACTGCAGCAATGCGGCGTGGCATGGAGTCGATCAGTCTGTGGCATTGCTCAGGTGTTATGAGAGCCCAGGTTGCTCTGATAGTGGCCTTTAGCTCTTCTGTATTGTTGGGTCTGGCGTATCGCATCTTTCTCTTCACAATACCCCATAGATTTTCTATAGGGTTAAGGTCATGCGAGTTTGCTGGCCAATTAAGAACAGGGATACCATGGTCCTTAAACCAGCTACTGGTAGCTTTGGCACTGTGTGCAGGTGCCAAGTCCTGTTGGTAAATGAAATCTGCATCTCCAAAAAGTTGGTCAGCAGCAGGAAGCATGAAGTGCTCTAAAACTTCCTGGTAGATGGCTGCGTTGACCTTGGACCTCAGAAAACACTGGACCAACACCAGCAGATGACATGGCACCCCAAACCATCACTGAGTGTGGAAACTTTACACTGGACTTCAAGCAACGTGGATTCTGTGCCTCTCCTCTCTTCCTCCAGACTCTGGGACCTTGATTTCCAAAGGAAATGCAAAATTGACTTTCATCAGAGAACATAACTTTGGACCACTCAGCAGTAGTCCAGTCCTTTTTGTTTTTAGCCCAGGCGAGACGCTTCTGACGCTGTGTCTTGTTCAAGAGTTGTTTGACATAAGGAATGCGACAGCTGAAACCCATGTCTTGCATACGTCTGTGCGTGGTGGTTCTTGAAGCACTGACTCCAGCTGCAGTCCACTCTTTGTGAATCTCCCCCACATTTTTGAATAGGTTTTGTTTCACAATCCTCTCCAGGGTGCGGTTATCCCTATTGCTTGAACACTTTTTTCTACCACATCTTTTCCTTCCCTTCGCCTCTCTATTAATGTGCTTGGACACAGAGCTCTGTGAACAGCCAGCCTCTTTAGCAATGACCTTTTGTGTCTTGCCCTCCTTGCGCAAGACGTCAATGGTCGTCTTTTGAACAGCTGTCAAGTCAGCAGTCTTCCCCATGATTGTGTAGCCTACAGAACTAGACTGATGCTGCGTCCCAATTCGCCTACTTATACTACGCCCTAAAAGTGTAAAAAATGTACTCTTTTTGTGAAGAAAAAGTACATACTTTTGAGTGTGTAGCAAAAGAGTAGGCAAGCTTTGGGACATACTACTTCGTCATCTTTAACGGACAGCTCTGTCGCGTGCATCATCGTAAACTGCCCTGTCAATCATCTCGTCACAGTTAAAATCCTCCATTCAATCTAATATAATTTCTTACTGTTTCGGAGAGAAATTTTGTAGTTCGTTCATCTGCCAGTCGTGGGTCTTTCATGCGGAGCCTCTCACTCTCCTCATGTGTTTGCAATTTGAATGTAATGATGCATTTAAAATTTAATGGCTATAAACGTATCTTTACAAAAGTTCACAATGCTGCTGCAGATTCAATATAACGTAGCCAACATTGAATAAATAAATTTTCGTCAGGTTAGATACTGATAATTATTCACTTTAATGAGTCCGCCGGACTCGCGCGCGTCCTCCATGTCTGTAGCTTTTTTAACACTTTTCACTCGTGTTTGTAGTTCTAACCGAATCCTCGTCCAACGCGCGATGGGTTGTGGGCAATATTAGCCGTTAGAGTGTGCATCGATCTGCACTTCGGATTCTGACCGGATATAGTAGACCATCCGGGTCTCTTTGGAAAACTCATTTCAACATACTACGATTTGGGACGTACTAGTTCTATTTTCGAATACTATTTTCTGACGCTTTTATCCAAAGCGACTTACAATGCTATATTGTCAGAGGTCGCACGCCTCTGGAGCAACTCTGGAGTTAAGTATCTTGCTCAGGGACACATTGGTGTCTCACAGTTGATTCGAACCCGGGTCTCTCACACCAAAGACATGTGTCTTATCCACTGCGCCATCACCACCATAAGTTAATTAGTCATGAGTTAATTAGCTGATTAGAGTGTGGCACCAGGTGTCTTCAATATTGAACCTTTTCACAATATTCTAATTTACGGAGATACTGATTTTGGGGTTTTCATTAGTTGTCAGTTTTAATCATCAAAATTAAAAGGAATGAACACTTGAAATATATCAGTCTGTGTGTAATGAATGAATATAATATCCAAATTTCACTTTTTGAATGTAATTACCGAAATAAATAAACTTTTTGATGATATTCTAATTATATGACCAGCACCTGTATGTGTATGTGTGTATATATATATATATATATATATATATATATATATATATATATATATATATATATACAATATTTAGCCTGTTCATTGGTACTTGAATATGATTTAATATCATTACAGTAAAGGACAATCAGTTTCTCTTGTGCAGATAGAGACATTGTGTTTGAACACTAGAGGGCAGTAATCACTCACTGTGTGTGTGTGTGTGTGTGTGTGTGTGTGTGTGTGTGTGTGTGTGTGTGTGTGTGTGTGTGTGTGTGTGTGTGTGTGTGTGTGTGTGTGTGCCTTTGTTTATATTACATTGCGGGGACCAAATTTCCCCACAAGGATAGTAAAACCTGAGAGGGAAACGGTTTAATAAATATACTAAACTTTGCATTTTCAAAATGTAAAAATGCATAAAG
>NW_027509208.1:39220000-39290000 GCF_051911475.1 Siphateles boraxobius | reverse complement strand
CCAAAAAACATAAATCTACACTTATGTATAAACTGCTTAGCTAAAATAATTAAACTGCTATACATTAAAATGCCCATAAGTTTCAAGCATTATTTTTCACCATCATGATCAGGAAGTAACTCTCATAATACAATGAAACGGATAACTATATACAATTATATTACACAAAATCAATGTTTATTAAAAATGCTTATTGAATGTTTATTGGACTGTACCTTAATGTACCATTATAACATACATAAGCAAATTACGCTCCAAAACGTTAGTTGACGTTACTCGGTTTAGAACGTAAGCTCCGCCCCTTACTTCCGGGCCTGGCGCTAGTGTTAGAACGTAAGCTCCGCCCCTTCCGTTTCTGACGCTGGCGTTAGAACGTAAGCTCCGCCCCTTACGTCCGGTCAAGGCGCTGGGGTTAGAACGTAAGCTCCTCCCCTTCCGGTCCTGGCGCTGGTGTTAGAACGTAAGCTCCGCCCCTTACTTCCAGTTCTGTCGCTGGGGAAACTGGTGGTGCTGCGGGTCTGCAGCTGGATACTATAGGAAAATTCAGCTTTGATCACAGGAATAAATTACATTTTAAAATATATTCAAATAGAAAACGCTTATTTTAAATTGCAATAATATTTAATATAATAATATAACTGTTTTTGATGTATTTTTTAATCAAATAAATGCAGTCTTCTGTCAAAAACAGAACCGTTACAGAACTTTAAATGGCCTCCATGTCCATTAATATCCACAGCATGTGTGTGTATTTGTGTGTACAGACTTTCATCCCCATTTAAAGACACAGAGAGAATATTTGCAGCATATGTGGATTTATGGGCCAGACTCGAGCCTATTAACACTAATTTGTCGGGACAGAGTTTGGGCACACGTTTTCACCAAACAGAGCAATTGAATTCACAGCTTTGTTTTAATCATGCGAGATGCGAGCGCAGCAGGCGTGCGCTTATAAAAGCTGCTCACTGTAAACATACGCTTTGAGTTTCCCTCACAGATATGAGCCGCCAGACATGTTACAAGATCAATCTGCTTTTATAACCTTCAATGCTTCATTTGTAAGGGCCGTGACAGAGTCAATACACACAACGTGTGTGTTATTTCTGAAGATTTACATCAGGAATAAACTAGTCTTCTGTTCTGCAGTTCACAATACATTCATAAGCCAGACCAAGCTAATTTAGACTTGTTCAAGTCTGGTTGTTTTTAAACCACTAAAGCAAGTGGTTGTGTAAAGATGGTAAAATGTTTTATTTTTGATCACATTCAAAATAATTTATAATATTTAGATCTTTGAAGTGCTGGAAAAAGTGTGAAGCACTTAAAAGTGCTTGAATTTTACCCTCAAAAGGTTTTACAAACCCTGAAATGAATAATGTAAAAACATTCGACTATTTCTGCCACAATTCCATGGTTACGGTTAGCGGTACTACTTTAAATCCATTGTGAATGTTGGTGATTTGTGGAGTGAAAAGCCTTCTATAACTTGTTCGTTCATGTGACAATGTTTCTCCTGGTAATTTCCACGTCAGCGCTGTTTTATATAATATGGTTTGCAACAGAATTCTGTGCGGAAATCAAAATTTGTTATGCTTACAAAATACACTTAAGTTGATCAGTGAAATAGTTGGAAATTTTTTTGTTGCACTTTTTCCGGGTAAATAAAGGTTAAAGAGAATTAACAAATCGCATATTCTATTTTTCTGGATTTGGGATTGTACAGTAAATTACACACACTCACAACATCTCAAATGTTTTTTAAAATAAACACAACCGCTTATTTAAAAATATCGCATTTTCCATATGGGTGTGTTTAATTTACTAAGTATCATCCAGTTATGTGAATATATGAATTATAATATGAATTATTTTACTCATACAATGAAAAAACCCATTTTAAATCTCGAGGGAACCATTGGTGAATTAGTTTTCCGGGTTTTGACGTCATCCCTACACCGCTCTATGATACTATAATGTAAAAGCAGCCGATCAGGTTGGAGCTCGCTGTTTTGGAGATCTCTTGTGATATTTGTGTGTAATATGCATCATTTGAGGCTGAAACTTCAGGAACACATTAATGCAGATCTGAGCTTTGAGTCGCCACAGGAAGATCAACCGTTCTGGCCTGATTCGTTCAGGCTTTCCTCCAGAACTTTGTCTGATTTGCTGCAGTTAATGTGTGACTTTGAGCGTGTGTGTGTGTTTGTTTGGGTATTGTGGGTTTGTCTGCCGTGTCAGCACAAACAGAGAGTCAGCGCTGCGTGTGTGTGTTCTTTATCAGTGCCAATTCAGTTCAGTAACAATGCCGTAACGTGACTGTGTTTGTCCAGGTGGATCTACAGAGAGAAAACACTATCCATCTCTCTCTCTCTCTCTCACTTTCTCTTTCTCTCTACACATAGTGTGTAGAAAAACATTCTTTGGATGTTTCACTGATCTGTCATTTATGAATATTTGTGTGAGTGTGTGTGTTTTTTCATCTCTGGGCACTTTTGGCCCTGTGCACTTGTAACTCTTTTAAAGGACACTTTTAGACCTTGTATATTAAATTTGTCGACTAACATAATCCAATAGTGTTTATATGTGTGCCACAGGCCATTTTCTGCCATTTAATGCAATTTCCAACTCATCTCAATTAATAACATTTTGTGGTGGAAAATTACATTTTAAACATTTTTGCAATAAAATGCTGACCCCTTTGTCGTGCTAAGGCTAGCTATTTATGAATCATAAATGTACAAAATTAAATCATATTTTCACACATGCTTTGAGAAAATTACAGCTTGAGTGGAAATACACACAATAGAATATTATAAAATCATGATATATAAACTATATTTTTTTATATAATAAATAATTATAATATATTTTTATATTTTCCTTGATTTTTCTGTTTTATTTTCAAATTACATAATATCTCATATTTCATCTCAACCTTGTCACTGAAATTAAATGGTTTGTTCATTTTCCTTGTTCAGATTTTCCAAGCTTTAAAAATGATGCATTTCCATATTTTACTGTTGGTCTGCGACAAGAGGACGAGATTTGAAAATCCAAACAAGGAGTAAAATGAGCCTAAATCATTTGAGAGACATTTGAGATTAAGAAAAACATTAAAATCTAAAAGTGCCTGAAGAAACTTGCATGCATGCGTTTACTTTGGGAACAGGATTGTGAGGGAGTGAGTTGTTGTCTTTGTTGACCACTTTGACGTCTATGTCGCAACATCTTAATGTCCTTCGTGTGTGTGTGTGTGTGTGTGTGTGTGTGTGTGTGTGTGTTTGTGTGTGTCCTCAAACATGGTTTTCCACAATTGTCTCATACAGAATAGAGAACCAGTTCTGTGAGAGGGATCAGGCTGGAATTTTGGCAATTCCCAGAATGCATTCCTGCTGGACGGCGTGTGGGTAAAGCAAACTGTGTGTCAGTACAGTGAAACCTGAGTCTGAACGCTTAACGTTAGTGCCTGGTTATTTTAAAGGCCCATAAAACCTTCTGCGTGTTTTTACCTTTTCCACTGAGGCGTTATTGAAAAAAAATTTCTCTCGAGTGCTTTGATGTTAAACAATTACTTTTGTGTTAATGTTCAGTAACTATAGCAGGACAAAAAAACACATTTACATGCAACAAAAACTGCCCTTTCCTCCATCATATAACTTTCATCTTGACTTTTCATTGTAGTCTCTCTCTGTCTTTTACATTGCATCTGAAAGACTTTGAAAGAGCTGAGAGTTTTCATGTGAAGATCTAATATTAGCTGTGCAATTATAACAGCTGTCTCTTTTCTTCTTTATATATACACACACGGCACACAAAGGTTTTCAATGCTCTCAGGACACTGAGAAGGGAGTATCTGTGGAAGTCCACTTGGCATCATTGAAGCATTAAAATAACTCTAAACCCTAAATTTAAAAGTAAATTGTTGTGTCATGATGTTTAATGTAAAAATAAATCTGGTTTTGCCATTTTTAATGTCTTTTAAACCGATAATTGAATTGTAACAGTCACGTTGATGTACGTTATACCTGAGCAACTGCTTAACAACTCCTGAAATGAATCAAACTCAGTAAGAATGCCTTTTCACCATGTTTGTTCCAGTGAAGTGATGAATTGATGTACATTCTGTCATGAAACTGATAGGCCCTTAAAGGGATAGTTCACCCAAAAAAAGCTGATGGACCCCATTGACTTTAATAGTATTTATTTTCCATACTATGGAAGTCAATGGGGTCCATCAACTGTTTGGTTACCCATATTCTTCAAAATATCATCTTTTGTGTTCAGCAGAAGAAAGAAATTCATACCGGTTTGGAAGTAAATGATGACAGATTTTCTTTTTGTTTTTTGGTGAACTATCCCTTTAACTCAATCTGCTTACAATCACATCTTTCTCGATAGGGCACATCTGATTATATCCTGCTGTATCAGTAGCCAATGAGCTCGCCGCTCAACCTTCAAATACTTTTTCAGCATTTTCTGTAGCAGTTGCAGCATACTTTCAGAAACCCTCCACCTCCCCCAGCTCCACCTGTATAGATCTGCTACGGGTCATTTATGCTTGCTATATTGTACAGTAGCAGCATGTCTTACTTGCTCACAGCAGTGTGTCGTGTGTGTATTGGCACTAGCAACTCCCGTAGCAGCAGATCTATTCTGCCAAGACCAAACAAATCAACATTGTCATGACAAAAATAAAACAGAAAGTATAATTCTGGGCTGAGTGTTCATTATTTTTGCAATACGATCTTTACACACTTCAGAATTGACACACTTCAGCTTTAAGGAGAGGATCAGGAATTTCTGTCCTACACAGGGAGTTTGATATTGTACAAGAGCATAAACATCACAATTAAAGATTACGCTGACTGAGACTAATCACTATTATACAACAACAAACATAACACTGCTCAGTATCCCCTCCTACACCTGCTCTAATGAAAGACAGTGACGCAAACAGTGTTTGCACGTGAAAAACATGTTTCTATGCTGTTGCTGGGATGTTCTGGGTGGAAACAAGGAAAACACACACACACACACACAATCTCCTCTATGAACTTCTTTTCTTTTTTGTGCTTTGTTTGCACTCTGATACTGAATCTCAATAGCACTTTCTGTGGTTTCAGGATGTGTGTGTTGTATGTGATTTGGCTGATGTTCTGTTCATTGATGTCTAACACACACAGACAGATTGCTGTAGTTATTAGTACATCTCTATTTGAGCAGCAAGGACTCCAGCTGTCCCAGAATGCCACACTTCAGTGAGTTAAGTGTGTCTGTTTCCTGCACAAATCAGCATACGGCATAATAGAGTTATACTATGCCAGAGAAAACACACACACACACACACATTTTGAGGTCTGGAATGGTTTAGTTTGAGACTGATGACAGGGATATTTCCATGTTGATTTGTTCACTGTTTTTCCCCTTTGTATTTCAACAAAAAGTGTGTGAATTCTGTGGCACGCGTCTCCAAACAGAATTGCAAAAACATTGACTGTTTTCAGACTCCCCTTGTCTTCCATTGGTTGGTTAAACCGATAGCCCCGCCCCAAACTCACTCCATTGGTTGAGTCAGTGTTGCTGCATTGTAAAAAAATATTTTCATGATTTGTTATCACAACTTTTTATCTTTTGTCAAATCAACTTAGATAATTAATGTGGTTCAGATAACATAATATTTTGAATTTCTATTTATTAAACCAATCTCCTTCATTGTTTTAACTCAAATTTGTTTCAATGAACTCAAAATTTTAAGGCAACTAGGTAACTTACTTTTTTAAGTTAAACCAACAAAATTGTTTACAGTGTGTGTTGTACTGGTTAATATACTGATGTTTTGATTGCTCCAATAGCTCAGAGGATGCTCTTTCAAAGTTCACAAGACTTCTTTGAGATCTCCGTTAAGCCGGTGGCCTCGTGGGCCGCGCTGACATATAGAGACCCGAGTTTGAGTCCCGGCTCGAGATCCTTTGCCAATCCTCATCCCCTCACCCTGTGCTTTCCTGTCTATTCTCTATACTCTCCTTTCCAATAAAGGCAAAGAGACCTTTGTCTCACATGTTTTTAAAATTATTTTAGAGAAATAAAAATAGACACAAATTGGCTGACATACAGTATAGAGCTATAAAATTGATGCATAACCCCATTTGGTCTTTGGTTTTGGCATTTCTAAAATTGTGTTGAGTCTTGGCAAATCTGAGCACATTTTGAGATTTCTTCTGAAACTAGACTTAAATTTGAGGATTTCATTTGTGATTATTTTTTCTTTAAACACACACACACACACACACACACACACACACACACACACACACACACACACACACACACACACACGCACACACACACACACACACACACACACACACACACACATATATACATAAGCTCACATGTGCCCCAAATTACCCCCAATCAGTGAGTGGACTGTACTTGCTCCAGGGGCATTACAATCACACACAGAGAGAGAGAGAGAGAGAGAGAGAGAAAGAGTGATTATTGTGTCAGTCCTTTAGTTCGACCCCCCTCAGAGAAACAAAGTGTGTGTGTGTGTGTGTGGAATAACTCAGTCATCATCAGTAACTGGCACTGGAGAGAGAGAGAGAGTCCTCAGGCTGTTTCCAGACTCTCTAGAGTTTAACTGAAACCTGTTTCGCTAAATTTGGTGCCATGTTTATTCAGAGAGCGTTTAAAATAAATGCTGTGTGTTACTGGAACTTTGTGTGTGTGTGTGTGTACAAACCAGACCTCTCTGCCTGACTGTTGCAGGGCCATTGGCAGCCCGTTTAGGAGTGTAAGCAGCAAATAAGTTATTTAATTAATATTTTTCCATTAAATTATTTAATTTTATAGTTATGTATAATAATATGTTATATATGATAATGAAAGTGATATAATATAGTATATAGTACTGTACACTACCGTTCAAACCCTTGAGGTCGTTAAAAATAAAATAATTTAAAGCAATGAATACTTTTATTCAGCAAAGACTACTAAAACAAAAGTTACAAAAGCTTTTGAACTCATCTCATTTGAATTCATCAATGGATCAGTTTCCACAAAATTATAAAGCAGCACAATTGTTTTCATTATTGATAATAATCAGAAATTGTATATTTTTTACAGCGCTATCTAGGCCAATATTCACTCAATTGGCCCTGTTTTTAGATGAACTCCTAATAAAAAGTCAACAAATGTAATTTCAGATCAGCTGGCAGATATGAACAAGTACATTTAATGTGGCCCGTAATGAGTTACTGACTAGAGTTTTTATGAGCGTAAAACATCACAAAACTCAGCCTGAGAACACGTGTCAAATGTAATCAAATTCCAGTGATAGTCACTATAATTTAAACAAATCCTTACTACACAACTGTGATTTCAGGAAGTTTATATTCCCCAGCATCTCTGGGATCTTATCTTTCAAATTAGGCAATTTGTGGTCATTTTCTCCACTCTTCCAGTTTTAGACCCTGATGATTGCAACTATATTTTCCATTTGTGTCACTGCACAAAGACACTCTTGTTTTTCTGCGTGTGTCGGACAAACTCGTGATCGCAGCGGAGGGAATTGTATCTCTAATGCATTGTAACTCCAAGCTTTCCTTTAGCTCAAACAGTAGAGCATTAGCGCTTGCAACACCTAGGTCATGGGTTCGATTCCCAGGGAAAGCAAGAACTGATAAGAATGTAAAAATGTGAACCGAAATGCAAGTTGCTTTGGATAATAGCGTCTGCCAAATGCATAAATGCAAATGCATTGTTAGTGTGTGTGTAAGGGGGTAGAAAGCTGATTTATGAGTAGAAATATGTTTTTTGATTGAATTATTGAATTATGTGTTTTTCTGTAGTCCCAAAGAAACTTGTGCAGGAGTCGGTTTCCAGGCATCCATCGTTCCCATCTCCCCCGTCAGTGCCTCATGACCCCAACGTGGTGGGAGACAGCGCCCCTCCGGACGGGACCCCGTCTCTGACCTCGGACTCCGCGCCAGGTGAGAAACAAACCATAAATACAGAACCTATACACACAACCTCAGCAGAAGTTCTGACTGGAATCAGCTTAATGGAGATGATGGGATACACTGATCTGAAACCACACACACTCTCTGTGTACAGATGCTGATAGTTGCTTTAGCTACAGCCGTGTTTTTGACTGTTGAACAGAATCGGACTAAAGCTAAAACACCCACAATGCATTTCCTGTGAGTGGAGACTGTAAAAACAAATTTAAGAAGCTTTTAATTTTAGCTTTGTTTAGGTGACTCTTCGTTAAACAAAATTTACATTTCCATAACATTCTTTTTTGGTCAAGACACTCTGTTAATGTATTAATAGTTCACAAAAAAAAAAAAGAAAACGTAGTCATTATTTATTGACTTTCACTGTGTGGAAAATGGGAAAAGAAGAATTTCATTCTCATCCATATAATAGCAGTGAATAGCGACCAGCGTCAAGCTTTCAAAAAAGACGCAAAAGTATCACAGAATGATCCTATGCAACGTGTGCCATATGTTCCACATGTTCTGGGGGTATACGATAGGATTTGGTAAAAAACTAATGGAAATATAATGTATTATTTAACGAAAATCTGTGCGCGTCTGCACGTTCGAGTGACTCTATTCTCCAACTCGCATAGAAAAATACAATCCATGTAATTTCTTCTCTGAGGTGAATATAAGGTCAGAATTTTCATTAAATAATACATTGAATTCCATTCCAAATTTGTTTTTCACCAAACACTTTCGTAAACCCCCAGAACTCGTGAAATATACCACACGTGTCGCATGTGACCATTCTATGATACTTGTGCGCCTTTTTGTAAAAAGCTTGATGCTGGTTGCTATTCACTCCCATTATATGGACTATTGCAAAAAAATCTCCTTTCGTGGTCTGAAATAAAAAGCAGGGCATACGACATTACAACAACACAACACTCTTAAAAATAAAGGTTCTTTATTGGCATCAGTGGTTCCATAAAGAACCTTCGACATCCATGGAACCTTTCCAATCCACGAAAGGTTCTTTAGAATTTTCAAATGTTCTTCAAAATGGTTTTTCTATGCCACTGCTGTGAAAACCCCCTTTTTGTAACTTTTATTTTTAAGAGTGAAGGTGAGTAAATGATAACTTAAATTTCATTTTAGGATGAACTATACCTTTAAGTATTTAAAAGGAAAAAGTAAACACTTTTCTTAGCATTTTAAATTGACTTTTGAAAACATGATGTTCTATTTTTAGCATTTTTTACCCAATTGACTAATCACCCTCATCTCATTGTTCTGACTATGTAAGAATCTCAGACACAACAGATGTTACACAGAAACCAATATCCTGAATCCTGTTACCTGAATGTTTTCAGTTAATATTAGCAGCAGATGATTTTAGGTCAAGCTCCAAAAATGACAGAAAAGGCACCATAAATTAAGTTCATAACACTTGTGCACTGTATTCTTCTGAAGCCATGCATGCATATATATATATTGAAATATGGTATGACAATACATCTTGCATCAGGGTTGGCCTCAATCATATCACGAGAACCAATGACATTTGATGTCTTTGATATTTAGACATAATTAGGAATATAGTGAATGAATTGTATGAATTGCATCCAAGAGAAACATTGTGCAAAACATCTACTTTTGTTGAAAGTTGGAAAAATACATAATGTTCATGCCACAAGATGATGGTTGAGTAGATAATGACAGCATTTTCATTTTTCGAGTGAACTCTTCCATTAACACCACATACTGTATGCACACACACACGATGAGAACATGTTGATGAATTATTGATGTAAATCCAACTTATTCTTTTGTTTATTCCCAGACATAAAAGCTTGGGGTGTTTTAACCAACTATACAAATATAAACTTTCCGTTTTGTTACGGTCTCATGATGATGATGATGATGATGGTGATGATTGTGTGCATTTGATGGCAGGGAGGTCGACTCGAGGCCGGAGTTCTGGTCCTTTTTCGGAAGAGCCGGATCCGTCCGGAGAAAGCGATCGGAACCCAACCGTCTCCACCGTGATCAGACCAGACATGGCTCTCATCAGCAGCATGCTGACGGCCTACACCTACATCACAGGTACAACACACACATCTGAAGTGGATCTCTGATGCAAACACTCAACTACTCTATAGATCAAATCAAAAATATATATTCATTATTGAGTAGTCAGCAGGATCTCGTTCTTAAGGAAATGCCAATGTGTACTTGCATGTTATGTAAAAATCAACAAAGATAATTTAAAATTATACACAACTCACGTAGTAACTCACAGCTATTACAATTTTACTAAGTATTTGTGATGGACAAAGTTTGGGGTCGGTAAGTTTTTTTATTGCTTTTGAAAGACATCTCTTCTGCTCAGCAAAACTGCATTTATTTGGTCAAAAATACAGTTAAACAGTAATATTGTGAAATATTATTATAATTTAAAATAAGTGTTTTCTATTCAAATATATTGTAAAATGTAATTTATTCCTGTGATCGAAGCTGAATTTTCAGCATCATTACTCCAGTCTTCAGTGATGATTTCCTTCAGAAAAAATTCTAATATGATGTTCCCTTTCGAGAGGTCTCTCCTATTGCGTAATGCTTACGCTATGGGAAAACTCCTTTTCTCGAGAAATATTGAAGTCTTTAAGTAAAACGCATTGCAGCTGCACAGCATACAGCAATGAGCGAGGCAGCTCGGTCATTGGCTGTGCAGCGGCAACTTGCACGACCAATGACGGGGCGTCTCTGAACCCGCTTCCAATGAGCGTGCTTCGCGTCCACGCGCGTCAGAGCCCGCCAAGATGGGCGTGGCCAAGGGCTATATATTGGGCGCCCCGTCGTCTGAGTTCTTTAGATTTAATCTCTTTCAGCAAAGAACCTTCTCTTCGCTGATCCTCCGGATTTATTGGAGTCTTTCGCCGCCGCCGCCGTCGACAAGCCTACAGCAGGACTGCTTCGAGGACGCCGGCGCCTTCAGCCGCCTTCGATCGCCCTTCTGCTAAGCCATCCGGCGCGCATCATCACCATATCCTTTTCAAAGCTTTCAGTGTTCGCCCCCGCGACACTTTTTCTAAAAGAGCAATTTTTCAAGGCGTCAAATGCCTTCCTGCGCTTCGTGTCGAGGCCCTCTTCAAGACGGGGATCGTCACATCATTTGCGCCCGCTGCCTGGGACCGGACCACGCAGAGGCTGCCCTTACTCGAGGCGGATGTCCCGAGTGTGACGCCCTGGGCCTCACCGAGCTGCGCGCTCGCTTCGCCGTTTTCACCGCGAAAGAGTCCACCTCTTCCGTGCTGCCATCTCCTCTGGTCGAGCCGCGAAAGAAAAAACGCCGCTCACAGAGGCTGCCGGAGCACGCGGTTTGCAGTGATGTCACGCCGGGCCAATCCCCGCGTGCTTCACCGCCACCCGAAGACTCCCCGCCGCCAGTCCAGTTCACACAGGCGGACCAGCACCCCTCCAGCGGAGCGATGGGGCTCGTCTCGTTTGGCGCGTCAGGGGATGACGAAGATAAGGATGACAGTTTTTCCTGTGATGCTGCATCCGACGACTGGTCGGGCTCGTCCTTCGACCCCGCGCCTTCGACATTAGCGGGCACGAGCGCGGGCTCCAGCATGGACTCAGAGATCGTCCGCATTCTCTCCAAGGCCGTGGAAGACCTCGGGCTCGATTGGTCTTCCCCGGAAGAACCCACCCGCAGCCGACTGGACGAGTGGTTCCTGCAGGGGCGCCGACAGGCCCCTCGACAAAGACCCTCCCCCTTCTTCCCGGAAGTTCACGACGAACTCACGAAGTCGTGGAAAGGCCCACACTCCGCTCGCCTGAAGCCTTCTTTTTCTTTGTCGCTCTCCTCCGTGGACGGCGCGAAAGAAAGAGGCTATGAGGGGACTCCACCCCTCGAGGAGGCTGTGGCCAATCATCTGTGTCCACCCTCCAACGCTGGATGGAAAGCTAAAGCTTCTCATCCCTCGAAGCCTTGCCGGTCCACTTCAGCTCTCGCCGGTCGCGCATACGCCGCCGCCGGCCAAGCTGCATCAGCGCTTCACTCTATGGCTGTCCTCCAGGTGTTTCAAGCCAAACTTCTCCGCAGTATGGACGAGTCTGGACCCGAGCCTGAGGCATTTAAGGACCTACGCAGCGCCACTGACATAGCGCTGCGAGCCACAAAAGCCACCGCCCAATCCATCGGCCGTGCTATGGCTAACCTGACTGTCCTTGAGCGCCATCTGTGGCTGACGCTAACAGATATGAAGGATGCAGATAAGGCGTCTTTCCTCGACGCGCCTATCTCCCAAGACGGCCTGTTTGGACCAGCGGTGAAGGAGTTCGCCGAGCGCTTCACCGAAGCCCGTAAGGACTCACAGGCTATGCGTCACTTCCTGCCCAAGCGATCTAGCTCATCGCAGAGCCGCCAACGGCCGCCTCAACAGCAGCGAGCTAAGACGGCGCCCCCCGTTTCTCAGCCCAAACCTGAAACGGATTTTCGACGCCGCTCGCCCTCTGCCAACAGGAAGCAACCGCCCGAGCGACGGGGACCTCGGCCCAGGATTGTGCTGAACCCAGAGCCTCGTAAGTCCTCCTAGCTACAGGGAGGAAAAGGGAGAGCGCGTGTCTCGCGAGAGCCGGACCGCTCTCTCCAAAACGTCTAAAGCATTACCCAGTCCCCTTACAGGCGGCTGGAAATGTCTATACAGCAGCCAATGTGCCAGCAACACAGCTCGCCCACCTGCAAACAAACGCCGTTTTTACGGCGACACACAGAAATCACATAAAGAGCTATTTTCTGCCTGTGTCATTAAAGGGTCACGTGTCCACACCAAAGTGCGCATTCCCACATATCAAAACTGTCAACGCAGTGCCAAATGTTTTCCCAGCTCAGGCTGGACGCCCCATAAATGTAGATTGTGTGCCAACTGTTACGTATGCACCACTACACACAAGCACTGTTCCCACAGTTATAAACACTTCCCCAGTAAAAGCGGGAAGTTGTATAAGAGTAGCACGTGTGCCCGCTGTTATGCACGCACCCCAACTCACAAACACTGTTTATATGGCCAAAAACCTCCCGCCACGAGCGGGAAGTTTTATGAAAGTGGCGCGCGTGCCTACCACAGTCTATGCACCCCCACCCATAAGCACTATACACACAGTGTTAAACATTTCCCCATCTCACTCTGTGAGCATTACAGCGAGCGTGCCTGTAATCTCACACGCACCCCTGCACTCGGCATTCAGCAGAGCTGCTCAGCGCGCGTCCGCGCCGCTGAGAGCTGTAAGCTCGGTGTTAACACAGAACGATTCGCTGGCGGGAGCCATACGTCACTGCGACACGCCCCCGGCCAACATTCAGCCCATATCTGTGCGAGCGAAAGCTTGGGAAAATATCCCAGACATGCCGAAATGGGTTTTGAACATAATAAAACACGGTTACTCGCTTCAATTCGCTCGCAGACCGCCCCGCTTCACAGCGGTGGTAGAGACGAAAGTGAGAAAAGATGTTTCACATGTTCTACGCACCGAGATGCTCAAACTGATAGAGAAAGGCGCTATAGAAACAGTCCCCCCCTCTATGAGCGAGGCAGGTTTTTACAGCCGCTATTTTCTCGTCCCGAAAAAGGACGGCGGTCACTGCCCCATTCTAGATCTCAGACATCTGAACAAAGCTTTAATGATTCGTTCGTTCAGAATGATAACTACCAAGCATATCCTCGCGCAAGTTCGCCCGAGGGATTGGTTTCTGTCAGTGGATCTGAAAGACGCTTACTTTCACATTCCAATAGCGCCTCATGACAGGCCATTTCTGAGATTCGCTTTCGAGGGACAGTCATACCAGTACACAGTACTACCATTCGGCCTGTCACTGGCACCCCGTACATTTACGAAATGTATGGATGCAGCACTTTCCCCCCTGAGACAGCGGGGAGTGCGAATACTAAATTATCTCGACGATTGGCTAATACTAGCACAATCAGAGAGCCAGTTAGTGACACACAGGTCTTGGATTATCAGTCATCTAGAGTGCCTAGGTCTAAAAATCAATTTTGCAAAGAGCATGCTATCCCCCAGCCAGAATATTTCTTTCCTGGGAATAGTGCTAGACTCAGTGCAGATGACGGCGCGCCTCTCATCAGAGCGCGCGCTCACTATCCGGCGCCTTGCAACATCGTTCAGAGCGGGCGCGCGCGCCCCCGTCAAGCGGTTTCAGAGGATGCTCGGTCTCATGGCCTCAGCATCAGCTGTACTCCAGCTAGGATTGTTGCACATGCGTCCTCTCCAACGCTGGCTCAAAAGCCGTGTCCCCCACGCGTGGCGCTCGGGCCACTTTTTAATCAGAGCAAATCACGGCTGCATAAAAGCCCTGACGCCCTGGAAATCTGTCGACTGGTATCAGTCCGGCGTGAGTTTGGGTGTAAACACAAGGAGAAAGATGATCACGACAGATGCCTCCAAAATGGGTTGGGGGGCCCTTTACGAGGGCAGGCCTGTCTCCGGCTTGTGGTCAAACCCGGAGAAGCGCCTACATATAAACTGTCTGGAATTGAAAGCGGTCGCTTTGGCTCTCAGAGCCCTGCTCCCGTACCTGAGGGACGAGCACGTCCTAGTCCGAACGGACAACATGACGGTAGTCTCGCATATAAATCGTCAGGGTGGACTCAGATCGAGCTCCCTGCACTCGATGGCCAGGGAGCTCCTCCTATGGTCCCAGCGCAACCTGCGCTCGCTGAGAGCAGCGCATGTGCCAGGTGTTCTGAACCAGGGAGCGGACATGCTGTCCAGAGACAAAGTTCTCCCAGGAGAATGGTCTCTCCACCCCCTGACGATTCAGTGGTTATGGCAAACCTTTGGCAGAGCAGAGGTCGACCTCTTTGCCTCCAAGGAAAATACGCACTGCCCTCTCTTCTTTTCAAAGAGCACGGACGCCCTCGCCCAAGTCTGGCCGAGCCGCCCGCTGTATGCCTTCCCTCCGGTTGCGATGCTACCTCAGGTCATCAGTCGGATCAGGGAGGAGAAATGTGCAGTGCTCCTGGTAGCCCCACTCTGGAAAAAACAGACGTGGTTTCCAGAACTGATGCAGATGATACAATCTGCCCCATGGCCGATTCCACTGAGGCTAGATCTCCTCAGGCAGGCCAACGGGACGATCCTCCATCCCCGCCCCGATCTGTGGGCCCTCCATGCGTGGCCCCTCAACGGATTCCCGGGAACCTCCCCAGTGGAGTGTTGAGAACCATCACTGAGGCGCGAGCGCCCTCTACGAGGCGCTTATATGCCCAGAAATGGAAGGTGTTCAGTGACTGGTGCAAGTCCAGGAACCTGAATCCTGAGACATGCGAAGTACCGAGTGTGCTCGTTTTCTTACAAGAGCTATTGGAGGCAGGCCGCACCCCCTCCACGCTCAAAGTATATGTGGCTGCCATAGCGGCATCACATGAACCGGTCGAAGGACGCACACTAGGGAAAAACTACCTAGTTGTTCGTTTCCTGAGGGGCGCCAGGAGGATAAATCCCCCACGCCCCCCCTCGGTGACGATTTTGGACCTGGCCACGGTCCTGGACGCACTTAAGCGTGCCCCGTTCGAACCCCTCCGAACTGTGCACCTTAAACAGCTCTCGCTCAAAACTGCTCTCTTGCTGGCTCTCGCCTCGGTCAAGAGAGTGGGCGACCTGCACGCGCTGTCATCAAGCGCTACCTGCCTGGAGTTTGGACCTAACGACAACAGGGTTGTCCTCAGGCCAAGACACGGGTATATTCCTAAAGTGCTCTCTACTCCTTTCAGAGCACAGGTGATATCTTTGGCCGCGCTATCGTCCCCAGCAGACGAAAGTGACGCTAATTTACTCTGCCCGGTCAGGGCACTCAGAGTATATTTGGAACGTTCTGCCCTGTTCAGACAGACAGAGCAGTTGTTCGTATGCTTTGGCGGCCGCACTAAGGGTCTGGCTGTGTCAAAGCAAAGAATATCGTGCTGGATAGTTGATGCTATAGCGCTGGCTTATGAAGCCAAGGGCCTTCAGTGCCCCTTGGGCATCAGAGCTCACTCTACGAGAGGCATGGCCTCCTCGTGGGCGTGGTCGAGTGGGATACCCATTGAAGATATTTGTGCGGCTGCAGGCTGGGCCTCACCGTCCACATTTATCAGGTTTTATAACCTACAGGTCCCCTCATTGCACTCTAACATACTGTCGGTCTAACTATGCATAGGCTGGGGTGTGTACATGCTGAGCATTGTCTCCTCCCTCATAGAATCACATCTTTGCATCTGATGTGGAGGATTTTTCATACATGACAGTACATAAAAATGTGCTTGTGTGTTTCTTTGGACGCCCTTTGGGCCGTTCCACGTTGTCCCTTTATAAAGCCCGCCTTCGGCTGGCTCGTTGGATAATTACTTCGCTCAAAAGCTCAGGCACCGGCCTCCGGCTTAATAGAAGCGAAGTCAGCACGCACGGCGTTTTACATGGCGTTCCCATAGCGTAAGCATTACGCAATAGGAGAGACCTCTCGAAAGGGAACGACTCGGTTACTAACGTAACCTCGGTTCCCTGAGAGGAGGGAACGAGTATTGCGTAATCTGCCGTGCTTGTGCTTGGTCAATTTGCTTCAGTCGATTGAACCTAAAGAACTCAGACGACGGGGCGCCCAATATATAGCCCTTGGCCACGCCCATCTTGGCGGGCTCTGACGCGCGTGGACGCGAAGCACGCTCATTGGAAGCGGGTTCAGAGTCGCCCCGTCATTGGTTCGTGCAAGTTGCCTCAGCACAGCCAATGACCGAGCTGCCTCGCTCATTGCAGCTGCAATGCGTTTTACATAAAGACTTCAATATTTCTCGAGAAAAGGAGTTTTCCCATAGCGTAAGCATTACGCAATACTCGTTCCCTCCTCTCAGGGAACCGAGGTTACGTTAGTAACCGAGTCGATTTGCTGCTCAAGAAACATTTCTGATTATTATCAATGCTGAGCCCGTCTCCATACCGGCGTCAACCAGATGAACTGGATAATATTCTGATTGTTCCAAACTAATCTGACTTCTGAACTGTAATGCTGCCTGAATCATAACCATACACAGTTCGTTCATTGGCCAAAGGAGAACTGCCCCTGAATTTTTTTTCTCTATTCTGCATCCTGATGGGAGTTTTGGTTCCTTGTCACTGTCGCCATTTTCCACCTTTGTTGCCATTGGCTTTTTCTTGCTTAGTTGGGGACATTAAATTTAACATTTAATTTAATATTCAACAATAATATTGATCTGCCTGCATTGACACTTTTATACAAGAACTGAACTGAGCTGGAACGATGACATCACGGTTTACTCCAGGGCGGCTATATATATATATAAATGAACTAACTTAACTTTTTTAAAACTAAAATGAAACATCACTGAACTTAGTTAAGCTGGACTGTGACGAAAAAACAAACTTTTTGTTGCATTATTTTCTCTGTAAAGCTGCTTTGAAACAATCTGTATTAAAAGCGCTATATAAATAAATGTGACTTGACTTCAATAGCATTTTTTCCTACTATGGAAGGATAATTACCAACATTCTTCAAAATATCTTTTTTCCCCCTTCACTTCAACAGAAGAAAAAAACTCATACAAAGTTTTGGAACAACATGAGAGTGAGCAAATGATGACAGAATTAAACAATTTTTGAGTAAACTATCCCTTTAAGAAAGTAAATGGTTCCATTTTGCATCCATGTTGATTTGAAAAGTGTTTTCTCTCCCTCCATCACAGAGCACCCAGAGGGATGTGCGCTGTTTTTCATGTGCGGTGTGTGTGCGGGTCTGTTCCTCACACTCTTCGCGCTGGTGGTTCAGATTTCCTGCCGTACGGACTGTAAACGTCATCACAGCGTCGCCAAGAAGCGTCCAAGACCCGCGGACTCTGCCAGCGACAGCAGCGACTCTGACTCGGACTGGGACTCGAGCTCAGACCTGTCGGCCCGCCGGCACCGGCGCTTCGAGCGCACACTCAACACCAACATCTTCACATCGGCGGAGGAGCTGGAGCGAGCGCAGCGGCTGGAGGAGAGAGAGCGGATCATACGGGAAATCTGGATGAACGGACAGCCCGACGTCCCGGGAACGCGTAGCCTGAATCGCTACTATTAGATCGGACACATCCAGATGTGAAGCTACAACCGGGAGTTTCCTGAACGCTAAAGCGATTTCCACGTGTGGCATTAAACTGCACATTTCCTTTGCAGTGGAAATAAGCTCTTGGTTGCGGCGTGATTTATCCGTGACCTTCGCTATGCAGAGGTGAAAGGTCAAATGCTGCGTTCCCACCAGTCGAATGTGGAAACATTCCTACTTGATGTTCAACATCTCGCAGTTGTGAATTTACCCAAGTTGGAAGTGTCGTTCCGCCGAACTTCCAAGTAGGAAGTTGGATATTCTAATTTTTAGTGCAGCTGAAGCTAAGGCTCATGGGAGATGTAGTTGATTTGAGTCTATAGGCAGCTCTGAGAGGTGTGATAAGCTCTAAGCACTGTGATTGGTCCTTCACTCTGCCTGTCAAACAGTGAGGACCGCCTTCTGTACAGAGAGGCTTCAACGAATTAAGTGCCTTACAGCCTCACAATCTGACAAAATACACACATACTGTTGGACTAAAACGTATTTGGACACTTACAAATACCTGGATGTCATTGCATTTGCAAACAAATGATGCTAGAGCTTCACTTTTCTGCATCACAACAAGTGTCACAATGCATTTTTCGGTAACACTTTTAAATAAGGTTACATTTGTTAACATGAACTAACAATGAAATATATTTTAAAGCATTTATTAATCTCAGTTTGTTAATTTTGACATTTACTAATACATTAATATTAATAATAAAATAATTTAAGGAAAATTGTATTTAATTTAATGAGGAAAATCTTTAAAATCTGTTTATATTATTTATGGAGCTAATATGACCTAACAATTCAGTTTTTTCATTAACTAATGTAAACAAAGATTTATAAATACTGTAACATATGCATCGCACATTATTAGTTCATTTTAGTCAATGCGTGAAACCTTATTGTAAAGTGTTACCCATATTTCATCTTTATCACTAGATAATTAAATCATCTATCATATTTTTTTATGTTTTGCTTAAAGTCTGCTAATGTTGCCATTCTTTAAAATAAGTGCAACTTGGTTTGATATTTTACTATCAAATGCAATGACATTTGTGCATTTTTAAGGGTGACTTAAGTGTCCATATATACATGAAATTATTTTATATTTAAAAAGTTTTTGATACCACTATTTTTTTGGATGAATTATTTTTATACTGATTGCTCAGGGATGCAATCCAAGTGTTCTGTGTATAATCTTCTGTTCTTAAAGGGGACGAGAGACATTCAGATGTTCCTGCATAGATGCAACCGTAGCCTCAAAGAGGTTGTTATAGGAGCGTGATGCACATCAGCGTCGTGCCTTAAACACAAAATACAGTTAATCACTCAATGAATTTATTGAACGCTTTCTGTGTGTTACGACTGTGGTTAATGTGTTTCATTTTCTTTTACATGACATGAGGGCTCAGAATTAATTCTGATAATACTAAACCATAAATAACTTACGTTCTAAGTATACAAATAAGTTTACGTTCTTAAAAATAAAGGTTTTGTAAAAAAGTACCACAGGTAAATAGACTACTATTTACCCTTCGTTTACTCAAAATGTATTGTATTGTGACTTTGAAATGTTTAACATTTTGTAAATTAGGCAACATCTTATTTAACCCTCTGGTGCTCTTCGCATGGTGGTCAAAAATTAACTATTTTTCTTTTGTAATTTTAATCAAATGAATATACTATATTTTATTTTTTTTATTTTATATTTTGTATTTTATGGTACTAAATTATATTAATGCAGTAGTTATAATCCATTTATTCACTTTTTGAGCATAGACCTGAAAATGAAATTTCAAGCTTAAACTGTCGTAAATCTTGAATGCTTTGGAGCACAGACTTAAGTTTGGAAAAAAGTGAACTTCAAGTTATAGAATTTTACATTTATTGTTATAAAAAATGAACAAAAATAGTTTTTTTTTAATTTTTATATGAATTACATATTTTCCAACAGATGTTTACTCTAAAACTGCGAGAAAATCAAAGCCATAAATCTAAACAAGCTGTGTTTCAAATTTGAGGTTGATATCTGAAAAAATGAGCTTTCAGTAAGATTTTGTCTGGGCGCAGTACCAAACGCTTCCACTAGATGAAATTCGCTTCTCATTAATTAATTTCCAATGCGCTCATTTTTGATTGCGAACAATACAAGTGTGACTTTTTTTTTTCAGGACCATTGAACCTTTTCAATGTCCATGATTTTGTTTGTGTGCGTGTTCACATAGCAAGTGCCAAAACCTTTACCAAGTTTCGTACTATTCCGATGAAAAAAAAAACCCGTAACTTGATTTCGCTCAAATGCCTGAAGAGTACCAGAAGGGTTATTAATATTCTCAGAAACTGAATATTATATCAAAAGTGATTTAGGCCCCACAGAAAAAGTCAAAAGAAAATGTGGTCAAGAACTCAGCAGGTGGTAAAAAAAAAAAAAAGTATAGAAATAAATATTAAAGATAAAAAAAAATATTAAAAAAGATATTTGATTTAAATTTTAAGATAAAATTACACATAAATAAAATTAAATAAAAATAGCAAATTTTCAGCAATACCTAAAATTAAGGATCTCTAACTATTATTAAAAAAATATGACGGATTTTAATAGATTGATAAGAAAGATTTTGACAAAGCTGATATAAGTCTTAAAGTCTGGTAAAGCCTGTAGTTGCCGTCCTCTCGCTGAAACCTTTATTTTTAGGAGCCCATGCCCACACAGCGTTCATTTTATATGTAATATTTAAGGTTTTTATTCTCTTGACACTCAAACCAAGCCAAAACATGAAGTGGCTCAACATTTGTATGTATGTGGATTGTTTGTTCACACCTGAGCTGTTAAATCTTGTACAGCAGCAGGATGTTTGCGTTGTACACAGTCACAGACTTGTTTGTTTACTGCTGTTGTTTTATTTTCCAATAATATTTCAGCATGGCTTTTATAGGAATATAAACTCATGTACAGAGCAGGACCTGTGCAAGGTTTTGTTTTGATTGTTATGGAGCTTTAAATAAACTGCATTGAATAAACTGAACTTATAGCGCCACCTGTTGGTGAATGATTCACATCCTGCATGAATGGAAGTGTTTACATCACCATGACAACTTCCAGTGTTTGTGGTCTCCATGGAGGCAGATATAAACAAAACCTCTTCAGGGAAGAGCAGCAGTTCCCGTGAGAGAACAAGTTATATTAACTTATTTTGGTTACTTCTCTTTTATTTTATTTTAATATAGATTAGAGTAATTAGCCATAATGTCTATAAATACAACACATGGGCTTCCTTTCCTGCCAGGCAACACTTTTCGCAATTTAACGGTGAGAAACTTTGACCTTTAGGCCCATATTAACTTTGCTGTCTTGTTTTTACATTTTTCTGTTTTCTTTTGTAAAATCTAATTCTGCATTTTTAAATCTTTATGAATTCTTGATTTTTGCTGGAAATTAACTTAATTATTCATTCTTTTTTTTTCAAGGAGCATTATGTAAATCTATGAATGAGATATGCTGATATTATATTGTTATACATTTACCCATTATTTCTGTATGCTGTGTTATTCAGAAATCCGCTTTCCACAGAGCTCAGACTCTTGATTTTAAGAACGGTTACGCTCTGCCCCGGCGGCCCGCGGTCGGTACAGGACAAGAGCCTCTTCTGTCAGTGAACATCAGTCACAGTGAGAGGAACCAGCTGACCAATGACATCCCGAACCTGACCTACGGTACAGGCACACACCGACACCCTCCGCTACAACACATACCGGCCCATGCTGCTTATGACAAGAAGGTGAAGAGACATCCATCTATCTATCTATCCATCCATCCATCTCATTGAAACAGAACCAACCTCTCACCTTTACTCTTTGTCTGCCAGGTTCTGCGTTTCTACGGTTTCTTCCAGCAGGAAGTGTTACACTCCCCGGATGAGCACTTTCGCGTTCGTCCGGTGGTGATTTATTATCACTTGGACGATGACAGCATGTGTGTGATCGAGCCACCGGTGGAAAACTCGGGAATTCCACAGGGAAAACTGATCAAACGTCAGAGACTGATCAAAAACCAGCGTGGAGATCTTTACCACTGGAAAGACCTTAATGTTGGCATGGACATGAGTTTGTTTGGAACAGACTACAGGATAACACAGTGCGATGCCTTTACACAGGTACACACACACACTGACTCTATAGACTGCTGCTTCTGATGGTTTGTTTTGACTGAGCGCACGTGTGTGTGTGTGTGTGTAGGACTTCATGGAGAGTCAGGGAATAGTACTAAATGAGTCGGAATCCATTCCTAGTGACCCGTACACCATCCGCCGCATTCAGACACAACAAACTCACATCACACCCTACGACCACAATCATCAGCTTGAGCGGTTCCTCGCCCTGGATCGACAGGTAAATAAACACACACACTCCTTTGTGTTCGCCCACAAATCAATTGATTCTCTCACTCATGATTTCTGTGCGGTCTTGTGTGTATTTCCAGGTGCTGCGCTTCTTTGCGCTTTGGGACGACTCGGACTCTCTGTACGGAGAGAAACGGCCTGTAACGCTGCATTACTATCTTGTGGATGATTCTGTTGAGATCTGTGAGCATCACGAGGCCAACAGCGGCCGGGACCCGTTCCCAGTTCTGCTCCGTAGACAGAGGGTTCCCAAACACATCAAACCAGCCTGTGGTGAGACTATAAACACACACAAGTCAAGACACATTCATCTGCATAGCGCTTTTCACAATACACATTACAGCATCCATCCATCTATTGATCTGTATAAAGTTGGACATACTTATACATCCAACTTTATTTAAAGAGCTGGGCAATAATATAGTCAGTCACATTTTGCGACAAAATTTAAAAAAAAATTGTAGTTGATATTTGCTTTATAGTCCTACTGTAGTACATACTGATTTACGGTAGTGACCTCTATGTATGTGGATAAAGTTGGATTTAATATATATATCCAACTTTATATAGAGAGCTGTCAGAGCGGATAGCCTCGTGAGCAGCGCTCTGACATGTATCGTGGTTGCGCTTCAGGGAACCCGAGTTCTAGTCTTGGTGTTGTGCCGAATCTCCCTGCCAAATGATTACCCTCCTCGTTGAGTCTGCTATCTGATTACTTAATCCTAACCCCAATCCTAATAATCTAGCAGGGTCAGAATTCGTTACAACACCGACTTGGGGACCTTTCCCGATCCCATCCCCCTCTTTCTCCCACTTCACTTCATGTTGATTATCTACACAGTCCTGTCTCAATAAAGGCAAAAATTCTAAAAAAAAAAATAACTCTGTTACATTTTAGGAAGAGATGGTAATATCCCTTGCTGTATTGAACTTTCCTGAGATGAGTGAGAAACAGATGTAGAGGTCTAGGGATATAGGGAGGAAAGTACAAAGCTTCATTGGGGTCATCAGGTGGGCGTCCTCTTTCCTTGGCGTTTCGATGATATATTCCCACGACACCTTCAGAGGGCTCTTCGGTGACAACTGGCTTCCCAGCTGCGCCCCCCTCTGCTTTTACCCCACTCAGTGACTCTGTTGTTACGGGGCCCAACCGATATCCCTCCTCTTAATCCAGAGCCACCGACTTGCTTGATCAGCAACGGTGGAGAGAGCCTTAACAGCTTGCCGATGGGCTTGGCCTCAGATTCCTAAGTCCTTAAGAATTTTGATGACAGATTTATCAACAAAGCCTCGACAGCCAACCTCAACAGGGCAAACCTTTGCTTTCCAGCTACGTTGTTCTACGTCGGCTGCTAGCTCAGCATACTTAAGGCTCTTACGCTCATAGGCCTCCACCACAGCATCTTCCCAGGGCACATTAAGCTCTATGATATACACACGTCGGAGTGTGGAGGACCAAAGCACATGGTCTGGTCTGAGACTGGTAACTACAATTTCAGGAGGGAAACGAAGCCTCTGATTCAAGTTAGCCAACAGCTTCCAGTCACGAGCTCCACCCAGCTGGCCAGTATCTGAGGTCTTCACTTTGACCTCCTTTGCCCCTTCCCCGCAAACTCCTTTCTTGGAGCACGAAGACATAAGTAAGGCATTGATGGAGGACCGTCTGGAGTCCAATGACGCTGCACAAAACTTCTGTACCTGCTTACAGAGTACACACAAACTCAATACCTGCTTATGGACTACACCACAAAAATAACTACCATCCGTTCTAATCTTACACCCTGCAATGTCATTCCATCCATCCCCCAAACCTCAGCACCAATTTTCTCTCATTTCATTCTCCCTACACTTGGACAGGTTGAGACTCTCATACACAGTATGAGACCCTCAATGTGCTTTCTGGACCCTTTTCCCACCACCCTGATCAAATCAAATACGATCTTCTTAAGCCCTCTCATTTCCACCATCATAAACTCTTCCCTGCAATCTGACCATTTTCCAATCTCTCGGAAAACTGCGCTTAACCCTCGGCTTAAGAAACCCTCCCTCGATCCCGATATTTTATCAAATTACCGGCCCATTTCTAAGCTCCCATTTCTCTCTAAAGTCATTGAAAAAGTAATTGTCACCCAAATTCACAATCACCTTCATTCACACAGTCTTTATGAAAAATTTCAGTCTGGCTTCCGCTCCGGCCATAGTGCAGAGACAGCCCTGGTCAGGGTCACAAACGATCTGCTTGTGGCTGCTGAACAGGGCTCTCCATCTCTCCTCATGCTCTTGGACCTCTCAGCCGCTTTCGACACTGTTGATCACGCCATCCTACTTCATCGTCTGCAACACTTCACCGGTATGTCACACACAGCACTCGAGTGGTTTCGGTCCTACCTGACTGATAGAGTTGACTATGTGGCCCTGGGGGGAGCCAGGTCGAGGCCACATACAGTTACATGTGGAGTGCCTCAGGGTTCGGTTCTCGGCCCTACTCTTTTCTCTATTTATATGCTCCCCTTGGGCTACATCATCAGCGGGCATGGAGTTGCTTTCCACTGCTATGCTGATGATACTCAGCTCTATGTCAGGTTGGACCCCACATTCTATTCATCATCACTCTCCACTTTAAGTGTCTGCCTGGAGGAGACGAGGGCATGGATGTGTGATAACTTCCTTCAGCTAAACAGCTCCAAAACCGAAGGTCTCCTCATTGGGACCCCACACCAACTTCGATCCCTCCCCTTGACCGTTTACTCATTTGCTGGCGATGACATTTCTCTGACATCCTCTATAAAAAACCTGGGGGTTCGATTTGACCCCTACCTATCATTTAACACCCATATCCAAATTATCTGTAAGACTGCATTCTTTCATCTCCGAAATATTTCCAAACTCCGTTCTTCCCTCTCTTTTCCTGATGCAGAGAAGCTTGTTCATGCCTTCGTCTCCTCCAGGCTCGATTACTGCAATTCACTCCTCATCGGGAACCCGGGCAGGAGCATGCAGAGACTGCAGTACATTCAGAACTGCGCTGCCAGGGTCCTGATGAGGGTGTGCAAATCTGAGCACATCACACCCATCCTTCGTAAACTTCACTGGCTTCCTGTTAGATTCAGGATTGACTATAAAATCTGTCTCCTGACCTATCAGTGTGTTTACGGTACCGCACCATTGTACCTCAAGGAGCTTATTAATAGGCATACCCCAACCCGTCACCTCCGTTCCTCTGATAGCCATAAACTCCAGGTCCCCAAGTCCAAACTTTGCACCTTGGGAGATAGGGCCTTCCAGGTGGTTGCACCTCGATTGTGGAATTCCCTCCCTAACCACCTGAGGGCGCCACAGCCTATAGAGGTTTTTAAAAATTAATTAAAGACCTATTTATTTGTTACTGCATTTTCTTAACATAATTTTTTTTCTCCTTTATCTCCTGTCTTTGATTGTTTTTATGTGTTTTTACCTGTGCACCTGTAGCACTTTGAGATGTGTTCTTCACGTGTAAAGTGCATTACAAATAAAACGTATTATTATTATTATTATTATTATTATTACCTGGTTGTGTCTCCATGTATACTGACCTTGTGTCAAGCTTACCTTGCAGCCAACCAAGATGTGCTTCAGATTATCTGAAGAAATTACCAAGCATAAAATAACTCTACTTGAAGATGGACTACAGAATATAAATTGGAATAATGTTTAGCAAACTCATGATTTAGATACCTGCTGTACTACAATGATGAAAACACTCACAGATGTGATTCAGAAATAATGAATCCACAACGTAGAAGGGCTTTACCATGGCTGAATAAGGATATTCATATTTTTTATGAATAAAAGAGACTTGGCGCTCAAACATTCATTATTAACAAAAACTAACACAGATATACTTGTTTTTAAAGGATTAAGAAATAAAGTAGTCAGGGAGTTACGCAAAGCAAATACAATCTACTTTATGAAGCTGATGGCTGAATCAGGAGGGAAAAGTTCAGAACTTTGGAAACACCTAAATAGTTTTACCAATCGAGTGCCTAAACAACAAAGATTAATAGTGGAATTAAATATAAATGGAATCGTCAGTAATGAAAGGACTGAAATTGCAAATCAATTTAATAAATTCTTTATCCAATCAGCTGAGGAACTGGCTGTCAACTTCCAACCGGCACAATTAAAATACACACTGAGAGACCAATCAACATCTATTTGTATAAAAGACCAAAGCGAAACTGCTGAAGTTTTTAGACAGTTACGGCAATCTAAGGCCAAGGATAACTTTGGCTTGGATACCGCTTTTATAAAAAAATACAGTGCTCTCCTCTTAATTCCAGTTACACATGTAGTTAACTTATCCATAAGAGCAAATGAAATATACTTGCTCTGAAGCAGCAGCAATAACAGCAGCAGATCTATTTCCGAACAAGACCAAACATATCAAGATTGTCATATCTATTGCCATGCCAAACACTCATAGAGTTGTCATGACATAAATATAGTTTGCAGAACTAATTTGAACACAGAGACCAACCTGCTTCAGTTTTTTTGCTTTTTATGTTTATAGAAGTCTGGACACAATAAATGACTGAATTCATATTTCACTTGACATAATCAATATATTAACACAGAATCCTTAAACATCTCTCTTTCTTGACTCAGAGCCATTCCCCAGCAGTGTTCTGGAAGTTTCCCCTCATGATGTGGAGGAGTATTTCTCTCCTCAAGACTTCAGGGTCGGTGAGGAGGTCCTGCTGATGGGGAGGCGCTTCCTTCTGTATGACTGTGACAGCTTCACCCGAAAATACTTTGAGCAGAATCTCCCCGACATCTTGCTCAAACCGTTTACTGTTGACACTAGGACACCACAAGAAATCAAGAAGGTCAGATACATTCTCTTGATTGGGCTAAACTCATCTGAAAGTTCAATTATATTTAGTATGCAAATGGTATGTCATTTCAAGTGATATATCTAGCACTTTCCACAAATAGGGTACACTCATGTTCTTTGCACCACAGTCGACTTGGACTATTCTAGTGGTGTGAATGAAGCATCACGCAAATGTTTTCAGTTAGTGATGCCATTGCAAAAATACACCATTTAGAGTCAGCAACTATGATTAATGCATTATGCCACTCATCTTTTCAACAAATGGTCTGAATGATTTATTAGCAAATCAGTCTTCTTCTTCAAAAAAAAGAATGTGTATATATATATATATATATATATATATATATATATGCATACATATATATATTATTGAAACATATTATTAACAAAATAAAATTGATTATTTAATGTTAGTACATTTTTAGAATATAACAAAATGTTCCAAATGTTGCAAATATGACTTTTGTAAATAAATGTTACAATTTAAAAAAATTTTTTTTTTACTGAAAAATACACAAAAAAGTCCTATTTTGTACCCTATTCATGGAAAATGACCTTATATTTTCTATTCAGACCGTTTTTGAGGTAAATTATGTTTCATTATCCTTCCCTCCATGTCTTCATCCATATATTCACTCTGTCCATGAGTTTTCTGAACGCACGCATGATTTATATTGTGGTGATGATGTGTCATGCTGTCACGCAGGTAATTCCTCCGTATAACGGCTTTGGTTCTCTGGAGGACTCGTTACAGAACTGTCTGTCTCTGGTTCCTGAACCGCCCAAGAAAGACGTGATCAAATTGCTGGAGAACGACCACAAAGTCCTGCGTTACGCCGCACGGCTGGTGAGAATGCACCTCATTTGCATAATCTCCAAACGGAGTATTGCGCTAAAACAACGCAGACAGTGTGTGCAAATAAACGTTTGTTCTAAAGTAGTCTGGAATACTCAATTCTGGATGTTGATTTGCAGGATCATTCTGCTTCTCCCCAATGAAACCGGTGCTACTTTCATGTGTTTTGTATCACTCCGCGGACTCGCACTCCCTTTTTAATACAATGACAACAGGCACCATATTCCGTGTTTGCGATGAAAATCATTGTGACTTTAAAGGTAGGGTAGGCAATTTTCAGAGAGGCTAGCAATAGCTAGCTAGCTTTGAAAGCATAATATCCCACCCTTCCTTCAGAGCGTCTCCAAAGAGAGCAAACTAGAGCATCACGAGAGACAGCGTTAAACTACTTCATGTCTCAAAGCACATAACATTACAATAATAATGAACATAAATAACTTAGAGCTCTGACCTGTATCACCTGACTGTTGCAGATTCATTTCAGAGCTGATAGTGGTGACATCGAAACGCATGAATTCGAGTCACGAACCGCTCCGAGTATAACGTCACAGATTTCCATCTCTTCCAAATTACAGTAGTTATGGCGTGAACGCAGCATTAGCTGGTTGTTTTGGTTCAGGAGGAACTGTTAGAGGCGGCTGCTGTTTCGGTTGCGCTGCTCGGTGACTGACGTCTGTCTAACTCATATAGCATGAAACACAATGATAATGTGTGATGTCTGCGCGAGCAATACATAAATTGACAGGAAGGTAGGACATCGTATCACTGCATTTGGAGCAAAGAGACTTTTAACCAGCATAACAAAAAATGTTTCTGAAACAAATCACCTACCCTGCCTTTATTAGGAGTAATGTTGCTGCCGTGTTCGTCTTGTTATTAGGCCAATTGTTTTGTTTTGTTGGTGGAAGATAATATACAGGTAAAATTATCAAATAAATCTTACATCAATATTACATGTCCACAAATTTTTTGATTTATTGATGGAGCTTTCACTTGCATCATGTCAAGGTTTATTTTGCGAAAATGACTACATTATTTATTACATATCAATGTTATCATCCTCCTTAGGATTCCCAGAATCCCCTGGATGAGGGACGGCGCTTCATTCTGTCTTACTACCTGGCTAATGACATGATCGCCATCTTTGAGAAATCTACACGTAATTCTGGCATCATCGGAGGAAAATTCCTAGAGAAGACTCGTGTCCCAAAACCAGGAAGCACAATGGAACACCCAGAATACTACGGACCAGCAGACTTCTCTATTGGAGCTACTGTGGAAGGTATAGATCAGAGGCAAGACTTCCTGAGAATCATCACACTTTTTTTCTTATGCTTATGTGTTCTTACTGCTCTCCTCTGCAGTGTTTGGCCATCGGTTTGTCCTGACAGATGCTGATCGTTACGTGTCAACTTATCTGGAGTCACTGTCCCATCACATCCCTGAACACACACTGTCTTCACTGAGACAGAAGTTTGTGGTCAATCAGACCTCAGACCAGGACGAGCAACGCGAAGGTAAAAATTATGTTAGGTTGTGGTTTCGCAACTTTCAGTTACATCTTCAGTCAAGTGAAAAGGGGAAATGCACTATTTTCCCAAAAATGAAAATTACTCACCCTTACGTTGTTTCGAACCTGTATGAAGATCTTTTTAATGAAATCTGAGAGCTTTCTGTCTCCATTGACTGCTACGCAACTACCACTTTGACAATTTAAAAAGATCGTAAAACGAATCCATATGAATTGAGCGGTTTAGTCCAAATTTTCTGAAGAGACTCAATCGTTTTATGCAATGAACACATTTCATTTGGGCTTGTATTCACATTTAAACATTCATCAATTCACACATCAGTTGTGGTAAACGGACGCTCAAGCATGTTTGTTTACGTGCGAGAAATAAAGAGGTCCATTCTTGTATGTTAAGCTTCCGCAATAACCATTGAGGTTTGTTATAGGGCGTATAAACCGCTCAATTCAGATGGATTAGTTTTACGATTTCTTCAAGAACTTTTTGAAGAGTCAAAGTGGTAGTACGTAGCTGTCAAAGGAGGGACAGAAAGTTTAGCGTTAATCAAAAATATATTAATTTGTGTTCTGAAGATGAATGAAAGTCTTGTGGGTTTGGAACAACATGAGGTTAATTCCTTAAAGGGGAACTTCGCAACTATTTCAACTTAATAAAACCGTTTAGAAATCATTTGGATGGTTTAATAACCTGTTCTGGTGACAATGGTGACTTTCCCCGCTCCCCCCAGCGTTCCCAGGCGGAAAACCAACCTTGCAACATGGAGACTAACGTCCAGGTAAATTCGAAATAGGAAGTCTCGTGAGAAGCGAGAACGAGAGAGAAACACAAACTGCTTTACGGCAATTCGACATAAACACACACGCCGCCTCCTTCAATGTGTATGATGTATTACCCACCTCGGTAGACATAGCTCCACACGATAAAGTTGTCCGGCTCCGATAACATCAAATGCACATGAGCAGCTGCAGAAAGGGCCGCAAGTGAGGTTTTTTTTACGACATTGTTGTGAAATATACGCCTCACAGCTGTAGGGGGAGCTCGTTGACAAAACATGCGACAACAAAAGTGAAAATCAGCAAAGAAATTGCTAGAGTTGCCAAGTTCCCCTTTAACAGAGTTTCACAAGAAATCATATTGTAGTTCTCTTCACAGCTGAGACAGATGGAGCTGCAGACCTCCTCCAGAGCTGAAATCTGCTGAGCAGTTCTGTCCCGTACGTATAATGCTACCAATCCTCAAGATACCAACAGATATCGTCTGTGAAAATTAGTTTTTTTTTGTGCTTTTGGATGTTGTTTTTCCATGTCTTGTAATGTAAATGTGCAATAAAGACAGAGCAAAACAATCATATGTAAAATGAATTTGTCTTATTGGTGTAATAACCTTTTACATGAGGACTTGGATTCATGAAAATCATGATAGTTCACCCAAAAAAATTTAATTCTGTCATTACTCAAGAAAGACTTGTTCATCTTCAGAACACAAATTAAGATCTTTTTGATAAATTGTCTGCTGTCTCTTTCTCCATTTATGGCTATATAAATTAAAGGGATAGTTCACCCAAAAATGTAAATTCTGTCAGTATTTACTCTCCCTCATGTTGTTCAACCACGTTAGACCTTCGTTCATCTTCAGAACACGAATTAAGATATTTTTGATTAAATCTGAGCGCTGGATCACTCCTCCATAGGCTTCTTAAAGGATGGACACATGTTCCCCGAAAAGTTATTAAAGACATCATTAAAATAGTCCAAGTGACAAACAAATATAACGACTTTATTTCAACTATTCATTTCCTTTTCTGTGGGCCTCGAGTGAGTTCACTAATGTAACAGCGTAAGCTTCTGTTGTTGTACGTCACACACGACCAGCGTCGGCCAATAGTGAGCCTACGTGTGACGTAGCTCTACGCTATTACACTACGTGAACTGACTTGAGGCCCACAGAGAATGAAATGAATAGTTGAAATAAAGTCGTTATTTTTGTTTGTTTTTGCGCACAAAAAGTATTCTCGTCGCTAGATAAACTTAAGATTGAGCCACTGTAGTCACTTGGACTATTTTAACGATGTCTTTAATGACTTTTCGGGGCTGGCAAGTTTCAATCCCTTAAGAAGCCTGTGGAGGAGTGATCCAGCTCTCAGATTTAATCAAAAATATCTTAATTCGTGTTCCGAAGACGAACGAAGGTCTTGGAACAACATGAGGGAGAGTAAATACTGACAGAATTTACATTTTTGGGTGAACTATCCCTTTAAGCTTTCATGCAAAAATAGGTATTTAAATATAAAATTAAGTATAAATTAGTTGTTTTCAGTTTATGCTTGTTTTATTTTATTTTTAGTATAAACAATTAAAAAAAAAAAATTCCAAATAGGCTTCTTTTTCATAATTTGACACTCATAAGTTACCCCATTACCAAATGTTAATTATTTTCTGTCAGCCATTTTATTATCAGTTAATGATTAAATAAACAATGAAGTAAATAAAACAAAAAAAAGTTGAAATATTTCTGTAAAGACAGAAAACTCAAAACAGTGTTACTATTCAAAAAGGTTCAATATTTATAAAGCATCGTCATATACAATAAAATAAACAAACGTACAAAGCAGAAACTCCATAAACACTCATTACATGAGAAAGACTGAGTGTGTTATCTATGCGTTCGCTCTGATTCAGGGTAATTTCACTACAACAACACTTGTTCTTACCTCAAACCGGACAAAAACATGGATTTTCCTAGTTTCTTTGCCGGTTCCTTTTAGATTGTCATGTAAATATTTTGTTCATTACAAACTCAGAATGTGTGAAGTCTCACAATAACACCTTTGATTCAAATCATCTCAATGAGTGTCCTTTCAAGGCCACCGTAGTTGCCACTTTTATACCTCAAATGCAGATGCAGAAAAACAAACTAACCTCAAAACAGCGCTTTAATAAAGAAAGACTGAGTGAAGTTTAGAAAACATATGCAGAAGAAATAATGAATACTGAAACTGGAAAGAAGTTTAGAAACGTTGACAAGAGCCTGTTGAGGGTCCTGTTGTCACTTCCTCAGAGAAACGCCACATGCACTTCTCTTGATGTGGTAACAGGAAGCAGATGATCTGTTTCCTGTGCCCTCGATGTGTGGAGGCCATCGGCTGGAATGAGGCTGAAGTTTAGGGCGCTTTGATCTTCTTGAGACGAGGAGATGTGCCGTTCTCTGCTTTAATGAGTCCATTCTCATGATGACCGACTACAGAATACAAACAGCTCGTGTTAGAGAAGAGAAATGCAACGTTGAACACCAAACATCGTCACGCGTGTAACCGAAGACATCAGACCTACAAAACCAGTGTGTGCGTCACGTTTTGGCTTTCACACACACAATAAAAGAATATTATTGCCCAGAGGCCAGGGGAAAAGTTCACCTAGAAACCTACAAAAATGCTAAGCTATTCACAAAAGCTTTGTGAAGAACAGACCAACAGTTCAGCCATAAATCTTGCCTTCTGCAGTCGCCGCTTGAAAATTGGCACGTTAGCACTGGTTACGACAGTATGGATGATTAATTAACATTTATTGGTAAACTAAATCTTTTAAGTTTACGGTTCAAATAAACTTCAATTGTTCTAAATGAAGTCACACCAGATCATTCTTCTATTTCAAAGGCCATGATCACAAAACAGCAGAACACTGTTGTCAGTCCTGCATTTAAGTCCATAATATGGTTGTTCACACAGTTTTCTTCAGTTTCAAGACATTACTCGTTGTGAACAGAACATTGAGATTCAAACCTGTACGCAATGCATGTAGCCAAAATCAGAACAAAACCAAGTTCGCTTGGAGTCATTTCTAGAGTTTGAAACTGCTTGCCAAACACATTTGAACGACCATTGGTTCATGATTATGGAACATAACATTAATATTTTCTAAAATATCCTTTTTTAAATATAAATTCATGTTCCAGTTATACTTAATTGACACATTTTCAGGTTAAATAAATACAATGACAAGCACTATCAAAAAAACAAAAATCTATTTTGTATTTTTACATTAACAACGTAATTGTTCCATTTATTAAAACCAAATATATTTCTCAAGTTTTCCCACCATTTTTACATTCATTCCAAGGGATCCTTTGTTCCGCTGTAACTTTAACCGCTGATGTCCCTGTTAGAAACACTTTAGAAAAAGGAGCGATTTATACACTTTTTAACGGTAGATTTCATAATATTTGCATCGTTTTCTTTTTGTACTGTGGATTATTTTCCCACCCTTGCCTCCTCAGTGGAAACATCACTGGCAATTCATACAAACGTAGTTGTGTTCGCTAACAGAATAACGATGCTCAGGTATTTCACATTTATTTTTAGCCCCAAGAAAACACAAGTATATCGGGGTCTAACTAGTGAAGTGTGATTTAGAACGAGCATGTACCTGAATCTCGTTTCAGCGTGCGCTGTTGTTTGGCGGCCGCTCTCTTCCGGGCCGCTTGCTCTAATCTCAGCTCACGTGTTCGGCTCAGCTGGAACCGGAAGAACTTCCAGAGCAGCCAGGATTGAGTGAAGCACACCATGAACAACACCAGGAGCCTGCGTGTCAAACACACACACAGCATTACTCTCATATCTGGGTCTCTCGATGTACTGAACTACAATGAGCGTGAACGTCTGTCTCACCTGATAGAAAGAGTGTTGAAGTTTCCAGTCTCCAAATCAAGCATCTGGTTTTCAGAACGAGCCAAACCAAAGCCAACAGCCAGGAACATCAGAGTCAGAGTGATCATACGGGTCAGGACGAACCCAACGGACCACATCTCAAACCTACACACAAAACAAGCATATTTGCGGTTATATAGAGAGATTATGATATACACTACCGTCCAAGGTTTCTTCTCACCAAGGCTGCATTTATCTGATCAAAAATACAGTAATATTGTGAAATATTACAATTTAAAAGAACTGTTTTCCATTTGAATATATTTTAACCAAATTTATTACTGAGATTGTACAGCTGAATTTCCAGCATAATTACTACAGTATTCACTGTCACATGATCCTTCAGAAATCATTCTAATATGCCGATTTGCTGCTCATGAAACATTTCTGATTATTATCAATGTTGAAAACAGTTGTTGTGCTGCTTAACCGCGATGATGCATTCTCTTCCCAGGATTCTTTGATGAATAGAAAGTTTACATCTTTACAGTCACTTTTGATCAATTTACTGCATCCTTGCATAAAAGTATTAATTTCTATAAAAAAAAGTTTGAATGGTAATGTATTATGAAATTAAAGCCTGATTTTAGGCATGTGTCTGAGGAGGTTTGGCTCACATTTTGTGGTGGTTTTCATCAATGAAGTAGAACAGTCGAGACAGATGGAAGCCCATCTCAGAAAGATACTGTAGAAACAACAGAACCAGCCCGACCCGTGTCAAGCTGAAGAGAGATGAAAATTAAATATTAAATCAATCATTCTTCATGCAAATATCTGATATTATACAGTTGTTAAATTAAAATATTATTTGAATGAACTTGTTTTTAAAAACACTTTTTAGTTTTAGGGATCACATGTAAACATCCATGTATAGAAAGCCCTAAAATTTTTATTTTTTTCCCCTCTACTTCATTGCTATTTTACCACTTATGGTATTGCTTGTGTAAATAACAGACATGGTATAAAAGTATCTCATACCATAAAATACTTTTATATAGAGACTGTTTCTGTTCCCCGAACTAGTAAATACAAAAATCTCAAACCCATTTAAGGGTAAAAATTTAACTGATGTTCAACAAATAAAAAACATAAAAGAGACGAATAAATTATAAACCTTGTTTTGCTGAATATTAGATCACTTTCTACAAAAGCACTTATAGTAAATATGATCACAGATCATAACCTAGATGTGCTGTGTTTGACAGAAACCTGGCTAAAACCAGACAATTACATTACTTTAAATGAGTCAACCCCCCAAGATTATTGTTATAAACATGAACCTCGTCTGAAAGGAAAAGGGGGAGGTGTTGCTGTAATTTATAGTAATTTTTCAGTATAACTCAGAGGTTTAGTTTCAAGTAGAATTCTTCTGAAGTGCTGGTGCTTAATGTAACACACTCTAGTGTAAATGATAAATCACGTTTGACATTTGTGCAGGCTACTGTATATAGGCCACCAGGGCACCATAAAGATTTTGAAAGAATCGGAATCGAAGTTAGTCCTGGTTCCAGATAAAGTCAAAAAGGCAAAGGTATAAAGGCATTTATAGATATTTTGAACTCTATTGGAGTTAGAAAACATGCGTCAGCGATCCACTCGTTGTCGTAATCATACTTTAGATCTAATATTGTCACATGGAATCAATGTTGATGCCTTTGAAATTCTGCAGCAGAGCGATGACATCTCAGATCACTATCCATTACATTTTAAATACTTTAAAATGATTAAATTGTTCAAGTTTATATTTGTTTTAAATCATAAAACACAGAATGATACTAAACACAGATACAATTTTTGGCCATATCCCCCAACTCTAATTTACTGAGTACTGTAACCGTACTGAGCATTGAGACTGCTCTGAGTTACAAATGATTTGCTCTAATCTTCCGATCGGGGTTGTATCTCTCTATTAGTATTACTGGATCTTATTTTTTCCATTTGATACCATCAACCACAACATTCTTTTGAATGGTCTCGAAAATTATGTTGGCATTAGTGGAATTGCATTGGCATGGTTCAAATCATACTTCTCTAACGGGTATCACTTTGTAGCAGAAAATGAAGAGATTTCATATCCATCACAAGTTCAGTATGGAGTACCACAAGGCTCAGTACTAGGACCGTTGCTGTTCACTCTGTACATGCTACCCTTGGGAGATATCATTAGGAAGCAACATTTCTAGCATCACTACAACCACATTCTTCCATCTTAAAAATATATCTAAACTACAAAATATACTCTTAGTGACAAACACAGAAAAGTTAGTTTATGTGTTCATGACCTCAAGGCTATATTATTGTAATGCTCTACTGCGTGGTTGATTTGCACACTTAAAGGGATAGTTCACCCAAAAATGTATTTTACTCACCCTCAAGTTGTTCCAAATCTCTATGAGTTATTAGTATAGATTTATAGTAGCAGATATTTTGAAGAATGTTGGTAATCAAACAATTGACTGCACCCATTGACTTCCATAGTATTTTTCTTTTCTTACTATGGAAGTCAATGGCTACTGTCAACTGTCTGGTTACCATAATTTACTCATGACAAAATGACAATTTTCATTTTTGGTTGAACTATTCCTTTAATAAACAAACTCCAGCTTTGTTATTTACAAACTACACCAGTAAGAAAGACCATATTAGCCTGGTTCTGTCAACACGGCATTGGCTCCCTATTAAGCATTGCATACATTTTGCACTAAATTGTTTAGTTCCACAGTGCTTGAGAGAGCTCTTTTAATGCATTATAGTCCTTCACGTCTATTGCAATCTCAAAATTCTGGCCAGTTGATAACACCTAGAATATCAAAATCAACTGCAGGCATTAGATCCTTGTACTATTTAGCACCCAGACTCTGGAACAGTCTTCCTAGCCTTGTTCAGGAAGCAGAACAAATCTAGACTACAAACAAATCTCTTTAACCTGGCATATACCTAAAACATTATCATATTCCTACAATTCACTCAGATCCGTTAAAGGATTGTTAGCCTGCAATTATGTCAACAGGAACCAGGAACACTCCCCATAACACCAGATGTACTCGTTACATCGTAAGAAGAATGGCATGCCATCTACGCTAATATTAGTCTCTCTCTATTTACCCTGAGGTTACCGTAGTCAGCCGTATCAGGTCTGTATCAGGATTAGAAGGTGGACCCACACCTAGACATGACCAACACGCAGACACCGTGTCTACTAGACAATCCCCTGTGAAGACCTCATCGACACGCCAGCCAACGGCACAGATCCTCAGCAAACACCACAAGAATCAGACAAGTCCTCCGCACAGACCTATGACCAGCTTCATCTCCATACTGGCGTAATGAATCCAATCTTCAAGCAAAAGGAACTGGATGAAATAGTTGAATGATACTGATCCACAATCTGATTTAGGACTTGTGATGCAGCCTGAATCATAATCACACAGTGTTCATTCACTGGCCAGAGGAGAACTGGCCCTCGACTGAACCTGGTTTCTCCCGAGGTTTTTTTTTTAATCCATTCTGTCCCCTGATTGAGTTTGGGTTCCTTGCCGCTCTCATCTCTGGCTTGCTTATTTGGGGACACTTGACTGCACTGACACTATTGGATCACTGTTTTCAATAATTGAATATCAGAACTGAATAAACACTGAACAATGACATTATTTTCTTCTAGAGCTGCTGAAATGAAAATAACCGGAAAATGATTCAATGATGCAAACAGAGTTAATTTACCTGTAAAGCTGCTATGAAACAATCTGGATTTTATAAAGTGCTATATAAATAAAGGTGACCTGACTTATTAAAAGTCAATCCAGCAATTTTACTGTGATTTATTAGTTTTCATGTGTGGTTCATGACTTACTTCAACAGATACGCCACCAGAATGTGTAACAGATAGAGACTGATGTACTGCAACTGACGAGGAACTTCCTCCTAAAAACATGAAGAGAGCAACAAAATTATAGTTTTATTACATTTCTGTTATTATATACTATAATTATATTATGCATATACCTACGCATCTCCCCTGCATCAATGTTTCTGCGTTCCTCTCGTCTTCGCTTACCTTTCTCACTTTCTGGAAGTAAAGCTCAGGCAGTGCGTGAAACCAGTATGCCAGCTGTGTGAGGTAGAAGAACTTCACCTGAAACCTGACAGAAAGACAATTACAATCACATAACAATCTGACAGAACCAACAACTGACACTAGACGCTTCCATCAAAGGTTTCAAATTTAACTTATGCACAAAATTGTAATAACCCATAAAACATCTGCAAATAAAGCGGAGTTTCCATTCCATGTGTTTCAAGAGAAGCAAATAGTCACTTCCTGGGAAATTGGTGCAAAATATCTGTATTACAATTGGAAGTTGCTGCAATCGGAGAATCCAATGTGGCTCTTTTTCCCAACATCATAAATGACTCGCATCTCAGATCATGTTATCTTGCGTTCAGATGCCTGGTGTTTGTGAACGCAATCATGCAAGACATTTCTGGGATGGAATTAAACCAAATCATTCTGACTCTTGCTCAGGCATTTCAGAATAATCAAACCAACATTCAAGATGCTGTGCGATGCGATTGGTCAGCTGGTTAGTCCAGTTATCCAATCACATAATTTGTTGAGGCAAAGTCACATGAGATTTTTTGTTAGAAGGATTTATTCAGTAAATGGGTTTCCATAGTAATTTATGTGCATTTTCTCTTATCGAGAAAAAAACAGAAAAAAAGTATCTGCCCCCAATTGAGCATGCATTTTTAATGCGCATTTTTAGAATTTTTGTGCATCTTGGTGTTTCCATCCACCATTTTTTTGGAAACATAGCTACTGCCATAGAAACAGAAGATGTCTTCATATTTCAATCTATTTGATTTGTAACATAATATTTTACTTTTATATAGATTAGTGTTTGCATTGATTGAATAACAGCATTGAATAACAGTGTATAAAAATGTATGGCCTTAAAGGTTTTATTTTCTTTATACAGAATTTACTATTTCTATTTTTTTTGTTAATGTTTTCTTACCCATTTTTGAAATAAAAGAAAAATTCTCACTGCCTAAAAGATCATCATTCATTCAAATCTGCATAAATTCTAATCAGCAATGTATACATTATAAATTTCACAGAAATATCACAAATCTCATTGCAAAAATTTTCCAAAAATTGTCTTCATTTTCTTAATGCAAAATTTATATATATTTTGTCCCTTATTTTTGGATGAAATTAGACTTCTGACATGTTCTTGACAGTTTTCGTGAGATTTATGCTTTGATAATCTGTGTATGTACCTCAGGTGAACATGAGGGTAATTCTCCCAAAGGCTGCTGGGATGCAGGAGGAATCCCTCCTATAAATTAAATAAACAATTAAGTGTCAAACAGAAAGCATGAGGTTTAATATGCTGTGTGAGATCTGGCGGTTCTTACAGTGGCGATGACATAGAGACTCCATACACTGGACACCAGGTAAAACACACACAGCTGCCCAGATTCATTAAACTTCGTGTTTTTACTCTTCGACAGATGGAGACGCCGGTTTATTTTCTGCAACGGCGCACACAGAAAAAGAAACAATAATAATATGGTATGCACATTAAAGAAATCTGTTGCTTGCAAAAAAAACAACAACTACATTCTAATGGCCATCAATGGAGATATTTTTTATCTCCCATAATAGAGCAAAATGTATGGTTAATACATTAAAACTACAATACCCACAATGCATTTCATGGTAGCACTTACATCTAGCACATACTCCTGCACCACTGCGTGTAGGATGATGGTGATACAAAGATAGAAGAGGACAGTGGCACAGTCTTTCCATCCATAATGATACAGAGTCACTTCTCCGTCTGAAATACACACACACACACACACACGTTAGCTCATTTTACAGATGCATCAGATGGTAATGACGGACTATCAAAGCAAATGACTGTGTCAGACCTGCGCTCATCGTGCTGATGTTGTACTGAGGCTGGATGAATAAAATTGCTGTTTTGGCTGTCGTCTGAAAGAGAGAAGAAATTAACTTTTCTCCACAATGATGAGCAAAACACACAGATCTGACCCTTTACCCAAACACACACACACACACAGTATATAGATCACATATTCTATAATAAACACTCATGTGCTTTCATACAGTTACAGCTGAAATTTAAAATTTAGATTTATTATTCTTGTTCTTGAACACATTTAAAAAAGATATATAGTCAGACACTTCCTGAGTATTTCATTCTGACGTAAATAAGACAATGACAATACAATACAATACAAAGACTCAAAGGAATAACATGGTAACAAACAGTGGAAAATAAAGTATAATAATAATATTTAAAATAAAGTCTTATGCATAAGGATTTAAATCATTTTAGTAGTTTGTATTGTATGGAAGCTTGTTTACACCAGAGAACAATAAAATAAAAAAGGTATTTAACTTTTACTCACAACTGAAAGTATAAACTCACAAATGTTTGTGAGAAAATTGCAAGAGATAAAGTCGTAATTATGAGATAAAAGGTCACAATTACCTTTTTATTTTATTTTTTTCAATGGTGGAAACAAGCTTCCATAGTATTATTATGTATTTGTTGCAAAATGTTGGGCACTTATAAAATTAATTTCAAATATTTACTAAAATGGGATATTGTACAATACTTTGCCATTCCAATCTAAAAAAACATTGCTGTCTGCTCAATTGTTGTACATTAAAACATGACAAATAAAACATTGACTTTAAATGACTGAAAATAGTTTATAATAAATCCAGTTGAAGGGATGTGTTCATGAAAACTGCTATAAATAATGGCCGGAGGACTACTGACATTTCACATGCATTTTAGCAGTTTGATTCATGAGAAATTGCAAAACAAATCAAATGAGCTTCCACTGATTTGTTTCATGAAGGCATGAACACAGAGGTGTTTGAATGAAACACACGGATGTTCAGAGCAGCAGGTGTAAAGGGGGAAACACATCTGAACACAAACACAACACACACATATTTGCATGACAGATGCGGTGCGTGAAATGAACCATGAAGAGAGTTTCATTAGTGTTGATGACTAAAATTACAAACCTGAGAAGACAATTTATCTAGAAATTTCAAACGAGTATTTCTTTTTTTCTCTTTAGGTTAGGGATTCATAAGCGACAGATCATGATGTAAATGAATATGAAGCGTTTTCGTATATTGGTCTCTTCAGGAATGCCAGTCAAACTGGGGGCGCCTGAGAGATTTGACGTGGCACTTCAGAAGAAACCTGAACATCATAGGCTACATCTCAAATACACCATTATCACACCTGGTTTATCGGTTTAAATTGCTTTAAAACATGCTTTACGAACTTTACGTATCTTCATCATCAACATCACATGCATAAATCTGGGCCCAGGTGACGGTGATAATGTTTGGATTTAAGTTGTGAATAAAGTTAAGGACTTCTTTTTATGTTTTAATGTAGATTAATGCATAAACGGAGTGTCTGAGACTTTTACAAGAAGCTACGTGGATTTGATTTGATTCAAAAGCTTTAACGTTACACATTCAAATAAAATTGGACTCTGTCCACATTTTTTGTCTTTTTTTAAAGTTACAATGTCCGTCTTAAAACTGCATGCTTAATTTTGATGTAAAAGTCAGAAGAACAAAGAGAGGCAGGCAGAAAAATAGCTGGCAGAGACACAGACAAGAAAAAAATGAGAATCCAAAACTGTTTAACTCACCTCAAACATCAGTCCAATCAAAATGAAAATAACCAAACTAAAGACAATGTCCGCGTGATTCTGAATGAGAAATTCTTGGCTGAAGAAAGGATAACTCTTATTTCTCCTGCGAAAAGCCATTTTACAAGTTTTCTGCTAAGCTTTTTTTCCTCCAAATCTCAAACTTCCACGAATCACTCCAAACTTTAGTAAGCACACTGCGCATGCGCGCTTTAGCCACGAACCAAAGTTAGCACGCATGCGCGGTAGAGGTTAGAAAGGATTGGTGGACAGACCACTGGGTGGAAAATTTAGGAAAATGTACTCCTTTTTGTTTAACAATTTATTTAATATTCCAGATACATTGAATGCTAAATGTTGTCGTGTAATAGCCTATAAATAGCCTTTAGCCTAGTAATAGCCTTAAACTTATTTTTCATAAAAATAATAAAATGGCTTAAATGAAATCGGTAGTTCATAAAATTTTAATTTAATTTAATAATACTTTAATAATAATTAAATTTTAAATCAAATAATGATTTTAAAATCCGCATCAGTAATCGCTGTAAGATTATTATTATTTTGTATTATTCATTTTCTTATCAGAAACGACTGTGATTGGTCTATTCCTACCAGCGCGGCGGAAAGTAACATATACCAGGTGACAGTACAGCAACAACTACGTATCGCTAAAGAATGTGTTTATGATCATTTACAGCTGAAGAATTAAACTGAAAACTTTGAATAGCCAGTTATTAAATAAAGAATTTTCATGTAGATCTAACGAATTTGTTTTAAGCAACGCGTAGTTCGCTACTTATCTACAAAACACAGTGGCCCGGTTTAGATTAATCCGGATTTAGATTAAACCACCAGGATTAGGCCTTAGTTTAATTAGGGCATTTAAATAGATTTTATAAACGTGCCTTATAAAAACATATAAAAAAACATTATTGGCGTGCATCTTGAGACAAACAATGCCACTGTCATATTTTAAGATATTTATGTATATGTATTTATGTATTATGTATTTATTTATATTTAGCCTAGATATCAGTGCAAGTTGCTTTCAGTTAAATCAGCCCAAACATGCATTTTAGTCAGGGACCTTATCTGTGAAACCAGGGAAGTGTAATTTATTATACTGTAATATAATTCTCTTTGCATTATATTGTATTAGTTCAATGCCTTCCTGTTTTATCTGACACTTGTTATTCTTATCCGTGTATATTAGTCATATAGTTTCCATTGTGTAATAGGCTATTTCTTCCTTCAATTTTATTAATGACTAATATTTTCTGTGTGCAGCAGCAGTATAGATAAAAATAAGCTTAATGACTTATTTCACAAGTGGAGAAATAAGTGCGAGAGATATATTAAGACACGTTCATGGTTCTTGTGAAATTAATTTAATGAAGAAATGGAATTCACCATAAGAGCAAACAACCCACATCCAGTAAAATCAAACAAACTATCATTCACAATATCAGCTAATCGCTATAATTAAATTGCTGAATTTGCTTAGAAATTATTGCAAATATTGACCTGCCTTAGGGGAAATTACCCATCACTACTGTTTAAGCACACAGTCATCCTTCAGAAAAATGCATGCAAATAACAATTATTAGATAGTAAACACACGCTCAAAATGCTTTAATGAAAAACAATGGAAATAAAACACACACACAGTGAGCACTTCAAAAAGTGAAAAAACACTCCAGTGGATACTCACTAAAATACCCCTGAAACATTATGACCATTCTTATCCAAGGCAAATATCATACATATAATTTTTTTCTTTCGTTTTTACTACTCTGTAAAGATGAGCTCCAAAAAACCCCCAGCTTTTACAGTAGAACCATGCATCAGCTTTATAAATGCGTAATGAACAAATCAATTATTTAAAAAAAAATGAAACAGGTTTAGATGTTTAGATTAAATACATATTACTTTAAGGTTGATGTTAGTTTTTGAAGCTTGAAAAAATACAAAAGGAAATTAAAAACTCAAACAAAATTGGCCTATGCTTTAAATGAAAAACCAAAAATAAGCAAAAATGTAAGCATGTGGAGCAGTGGACCAAATATATAATCTAAATATAATAATCATAATCTATGGTGGTTCTAATGCTATAATGCAGATATGATCCAAGATGAGTTTTGTCTCTATTTATGTCTGTATCATTCAGGCAATATACACCAATGAATAATAAACCAGACCACAGCCCTTCATAAGAGTGGAATTACATCACAGTTTGAGAGGACAGAATTTAAACAGAACACACACACACACACACACACACACACACACACACACACACACACACACACACACACACACACACACACACACACACACACACACACACACACACACACACACACACACACACACACACACACACACACACACACACACACACACACACAGTTTAGGAAGATTGTGCTTTCAGCTCAGACCAACAGCATGTGGATTTTTACTGGTTATGTTCAGAATGGCATATATACACAGATGAAGTTTTCATCTTTTTAAATTATTGTTTGTTTTGACTGAAAGTAGTTACAACATTTTGTCAAATAACTGGATTAAAAAAGTAAAATAACAAACTGAAATAATTTTTATTTCTGAGATAACTGTACGCCGCTTAATATAACAAGCAATGTGATGAGGTCATGTGATAATAATGTTAATTATTTAATGTTAGTTATTTGTGCACACAAGTATTCCATTCTGAACATAAACAGATAGACAGTGAGATAACTAAAAACAGAACAAAAGAAAAGTAAACTTTTAAAAGTTATCTACATAAGTCTGAATGTTTTATTCAATTATAATGTCTTAAATATCTAGGTTCAAGTTTTATGTTCCAGCTGTTTGTATTTTATGAATTACCGGTAATGCCCTGTTCATTCACACTGACACTGATCACTGGAGGAAGCGGCTGTAAGTTGCCCGTAAAACTATTATTATATTTTTTATGCATATATTTTTACAAAATGTTGGGGTCAGAATTTCTTTTTAAAGAAATGAACACTTTTATTCAGCAAGGATGCATTAAATTAATTAAAAGTGACAGTAAAGGCATTTATAATGTTAGAAAAAATGTAAATTTCAAATAAATGCTGTTCTTTTGAACTTTCTACTGATCAAAGAATCCTAAAATGTATCAGTTTCCACAAAAATATGAAGCTGCTCAACTGTTTTTATTGATGATAATAATAAGAAATGTTATTATAAATCATCATATTAGAATGATTTCTGAAGGATCATTTGACACTGAAGACTGGAGTAATGATGCTAAAAACTCAGCTTTGATAACAGGAATAAATTACATTTTAACATATATTCAAATACAAAACGGTTATCTTAAAATATAACAATATTTCACAATCTTACTGTTTTTACTGTATTTTTGATCAGATAAATGCAGCCTTGGTGAGCAGAAGAGATGCATTTCAAAAATCTACAGACCCCAAACTTTTCAAAAGTCATGTATATATTTTAAATATATATTTTATGTGACAACAAATCTGTTTTCCTGCCACTTCACATTCTGGAGGGGAAAGAGCATAAAAATTGCAGCAGCGTATAATATATCACATCATGGACAAGATAAATAGCCTACCAAACAAGTGTTCAACACATTATTATTTTAAAATGATATCCCTGAATGTGGCCAAAGACAAATTGCACAGAACAGTGAAACATTCACAACAACATTAACTCCTCCTCCTCCTCCTGCATCTTCACTCTCATTGGTAGTTGCCATTGAAGCTCATTTGCATAAAGTTCAAGACATGTTGCCTCGGAACTTTCACACTGGAAAATCTCTGTCAGTGTGAACGCCCCTTAAAGTTGGTATAGTAAATGCTGTTAAAACCCACCGTCCTCTTCCGGACCCCTGCAGGACAGAACCACCTGTCGTCGGGGGCCTCTGAGGTGGCTTCCCGAACTCTCTCCGTTCAGTCCGGGAGCAGAGGTGTAGCAGGGTCCCGCTCGGCCCAGAAGCCCCCGGACGAGATCCCTGTGCATCCCGCCGTCTATGGAAATGGGACTCAGCTCGTCCAGTGTCTCCAGCCCGGTTCCAGAGCCAAAAGCGAAGGCCGTCTCGCGGTCCAGACGCGGGTTACTGGAGCTGCTCGGGGATTGTGGGTCGGCGCTGAAGTATATAGTGGAGCTGGATTCGGTGGGGCAGTAATTGTGTTCAGGACTGTCCCCAAACACAGACTTGCCCTCCGGCGAGCTCCTCTTGCACTCGGAGACGGGCGACTCTAATGGGCTCTGCATTTCCAGACTGTCATCCTCATCCGGTTCCTCTCTCGCTTCGCTCACGCTCTCAAACTCTTCCCTGCAGTCGGCCATCGTGTCGTCACGGCTTTCCGAGGAGGACACACACCCGTCTTCGATGATTTCCCCCTTCCGATCCACCATCAGTATCCCGGATACTCCCCCCGCCCCGTACGCCCCGTTAATCTTTGCCGGGTCTCCGGTTTTCAGGGCGAGACGGATCAGCAGCCAGTGATGGTGCCGGCACTCGCCATCCAGCTTCACACCACAGCTCCCGGGATGCTCCAGGAGAGACCCAGGAATCCCCGAGAGGGAGAAGGAAGCGTGAGAGGATGGGAAGAGGATGGGAAGAGGGGCCGGAGGAAGACTTTTGTCCCCCAGAGAGAAGGATGAATTGCCCTGCTGAAGACACTCTCGGCCCATGTGTCCCCGCTGACGCAAACCCTGAGAGATTTCAGTGGATTTGGGATGCAGGAAACGATAGTACAACATCAGGGATGTCAAACCTGAGAAAGATAGAGAGGAATAGATGTAATTTAGCTGAAAAAGATCAAATGCAAGTGTTACTGGAGGAGGAGCAGTTATGCATCTATTGCAGACAAATTCATATTTGCACTGCAGATGTTCCGAAATGAATCCCTTTGATCACTTTATTCAAGAGTTGCCTGTATTTTTCTTCTTATTAAATATGTATCTAACAATAATTTTATAAATGACTCTATTAATGTATTAAAATAACATACATTTTATATAATGATTTCATTTTAATGATTTAATAATGTTAATGTTATTAATTCTTTAACCAGTCTTTTATCTATTTAGTTTCGCACATTTTCCTATCGAACTTTAAATATTTGTCATTTTAATATTTAATCCACAGTGAAATCATATAATATTTTTATGTAATATAGTTGCCTATGAAAGTGGACTTTCAGTTCTGTATTAATTTCAAAAGATTTCTATTTTAAATAAATTCTGCTCTTTTGAACTGAAATCCTGAAAACAATGTCGGTGTGTGATCACAAAAATATGAAGCATGTAACACTGAACACTGATGAATTATGCTAAATATTCAGCATTTTAACATATATTCACATAGAAAACAGTTATTTTAAAATTGCAATAATATTTCACAATATTACTGTTTTTACTTCATTTTCATTTTCAAGGCTATCAGCCTTGATGAGAATAAGAGACATTTTTTTCCAAAACATTAAAAAAATATTAGTGACCTCAAACTTTTGAATGGTTTAGTATCTTTTTGATGCCAGTGGTTTCAAACAGCTCTTACTCTTATTTAACCATATTAGTCTCTATGGTATTTTGCACGGTATTTCAATGTGTATGGTATAGTACTTGAATTTATCATTTACAATGGTAAATTTCAGAAAAAGGAAGATTCGATTGTGTTGTAAAGCAATTGGCTTTTTTAATAAAAAAAAGTTGAGCATACAAATGTGTGGTTATTCATAAAAGAGCATTTTTACTTTTGCGTCATACCAGTTATTTTACACACAAAGATTTACAAAGTTAAACACATCACCAGTTTTTTATTAAATGGAATATGTTTAGGGGAAAAATACTTTTAATTCAGTGTAAATGATCAAACCCTATACAGAATAATGAAAAACGCACCGGACACTATGACACAATACTCTCACAATATGACACCTTTGTTATTGAGATCTGTCTTACTATCATGCGCTCAATACACACACACACACACACACACACACACAAACTCTCACCAAGCAGAAAGCTGCACAGCACCGCAGTGGGGACGATCAGGCTATCCCATGATGCATCAGTTAGGATGTCAGATGAAGCCAATAGCAGTGTAAGATTCTCCAGCAGCATCACCTACACAGCACAGAAACAACAGAGCGGTCACTCGATGCTTAAAGGAACAGCTCCAAATTCTGCATTAACTACTCCTTCAAAGGCTCTTAGATTATGAGAGAGTGTTTCTGATGGTGTAAACAGTCCAGAAAAACAGATCAAAACATTATTAGCACAGATCCTCAATAAATATATCTCACGCTCTCATTAAGATTGTGTGTTTGTACCGTATAGAATCCTGCCATCCGGAACCGGGACGGTCCGTCCTTCACGTTGAGAAACAGGAACACATGTATGCCTCCCAGAATGATGTTAAACACACGCCATGACCAGTGACCCACATATATATCAGTCTGCTGGGAGACCAACCACAGCGCAGCCATCAACCAATGAGACGCTGGGAGAACATGAGACAAAGATTAAGACACTTATTGTACACAAATTGAGGGATGAGTCAGTAATATTATTGTGTGTGGCAACTGACAGCATGCTAGAGAGGCTGTTCATAAGCTGGGGGGGGGGGGGGGGGGGGGGTTTGGGGGGGGGGGTTGCACTTAATTGTCAATAAATAATGTCACAGTACAACACAATGAAAGGTCCTAAAAATAGTGTTAATATTATTTGTGCAGACTATTTTAGCATGAAATCATATACTTCCATTCAAAAGTTTGTGGTCAATAAGATTTTTTTACAGTAATATTGTATAATATTATTACAATTTAAACTAAACGTTTTGTATTTTAATATATGTTAAAATTGTTTTTATTCCTGTGATCAAAGCTGAATTTTCAGCATCATTACTCCAGTCTTCAGTGTCACATGATCCTTCAGAAATCATTCTAATATGATGATTTGATGCTCAAGAATTATTTATTATTAATATTAATGTTGAAAACAGAAAACATGCTTAATATTTTTGTGTAAGCTGTGAATTTCTTTCAGGATTCTTTGATAAATAGAAAGAAAAGCATTTATTTGAAATATAATTTTTTGTAACATTATAAATGTCTTTACCGTCACTTTTAATAAAAGTAGCATTCCCTTGCTGAATAAAAGTATGAATTTCTTTTAAAAAATTTTAACACTTTAAAATAAGGTTTCATTAGTTAACAAATTTAGTTAGCATGAATTATTATTAAAATCAAAAGTTGTATTTGTTAACATTAGTTAATTCACTGTGAACAAAAATGAACAGTTGTATTTTTATTACCCAAGATGAACAAAGATTAATAAGTAAATTAAAAAGTAAAGTGTAACCAAAAAAAAATCTTACTGACAAATTGTACATCACTTCAGATATATCATTGGTAATTTACAAACAAAACGTGAGCATGCACATCTCTGATCTTCATGCAGACTCACCCACGACCCCGATGACCCAGCAGCCGAAGGTGCGAGTGAACAGGGCGAGGCTGGTGAAGCGGGCGGCTAACATGCCCGTCCTCCACAGGAGCTGGCACAGGAGCGCTGCTGGTGGCATCTGCAAATGTCCCGGACGGATCAAACAACAGGCCCGACCGTAGAGCACCAGCGCCCAGGACAGTGAGAGCAAACACACGCCATCGCACAGAGCCACTGCAAAAACACACACGGTTATCTATACATGTTTGCAGTGGCGTAACTTTGTTTTAAAAATTGGGTAGGACAGGTCTGTCTGTCTGTCTGTGTGTGTGTGTGTGTGTGTGTGTGTGTGTGTGTGTGTGTGTGTGTGTGTGTGTGTGTGTGTGTGTGTGTGTGTGTGTGTGTTTGTGTGTGTGTGTGTGTCCGTGCGTGTGTGCGTTCGTAAGGGGGGGGGGGGGGGGGGGTAATGTGTACAATAGGCTAACTATTTTTAAAAAAAAAATAACATTATGTCCAGAAATCTATTTTAATAGTACACTGGGCTTAATTTGTCGTTTAATGAGAACTATGACTATATACTGTTTGTGCCGATAATTTTCACGGTTGGATTTCCTGGCTGTGTAGCCATACATAGTGTGTTAATGGTCTTGCGGTAAAACTTTTGCCAAGCGTGTCAATTTCCGGGTTCTAATCCGCACTCGTATCATTTTTCTTTTCTAATAAAACCGAATATGTTCATCAGTGGTTGTATATCAAGCAGGGACACGTTTGTGTGCATTTTGTTTTGTGATTTCACCGGAACGAATAGTCTCCTCAATGGCGTTAAAGGGATAGTTCACCCAAAAATGAAAATTCTGTCAGTATTTACTCTCCCTCATGTTGTTCCAACCCCGTAAGACCTTCGTTCATCTTCGGAACACAAATTAAAATATTTTTGATTAAATCTGAGAGCTGGATCACTCCTTCATAGGCTTCTAAGGGATTGAAACTTGTTCCCCGAAAAGTTATTAAAAACATCGTTAAAATAGTCCAAGTGACTACAGTGGCTCAATCTTAAGTTTATCAAGCGACGAGAATACTTTTTGTGCGCAAAAACAAACAAAAATAACGACTTTATTTCAACTATTCATTTCCTTCTGTGTGAATTTCTCAATATTTATTCTCTCAGAATTTGCATTTTTGGGTGAACTATCCCTTTAAGCGATAGATTGAAGCGCGCGTCCGTGTGAAGACCGTGTGCGTCCGATCGCGCATTAGAGAACACTGTATCCGCGCCACTGATAGCAACGGCAACGAGCACTCTGCTTGATTAAAAAAACAAAAAACATATTTCAACATTAGATCGCCTCTTATTTAACAAACGAACTTCAAAAAGAGGTGGGGACAATATCGACCCTGGCAAAAAGTGGTGGGGACTGGGGACATGTCCCACCCGCAAATTATGCTTATCCATGTTTGAAAGTGCAATGCATGGTTTCTGTGTAACTGAGCTCAGGACTGACCCGGAGACGAGAGGCCGTAGCCGGTAACGCTGAGAGCGTACGTCTGCAGGAGCGTCTGAGGTAACGTCATCAGAAAGACCTCCAGCAGACGCAACGCAGACACATCCGCCTGCCGCATCACTTCCTTCGCATGCGACGAGCCCTGAGCGGTCCATTCACACACACTGCAATCCCAAAATCTGACACACAACACACATCAAGTCAGCTTTACTTATATAGCGCTTTATACAATACAGATTGTTTCAAAGCAGCTTCACAGTATTAACAGGAAGGTAAAATTAATCAAATATGAGACAAATTCAAATACTGTAGAGTCAGTAAAGTGTTGATTTAGTTCAGTTCAATAACTGTGTAAAAGTTCATCCATTATGAAACGAGTTATATTCAGCAATAGACAGCTCTACAGAAGGCAATAGTGTCGTTATTGAGCTTGAGTTCAATGTTGATTCAATTCAGTGTCGGTGTTGCAAACTTTATCAATTTTGAAAAACATGAATTGAGCTATAAAGCAGGAGACGATAGTGTCATTATTCAGCTCAATTCACTTCAAGTTTTGTTCTCATCAAATCTTCAAGGATCGGTTTATCCAAATAAAAGACAGAACAACATGAGATAATTTGAATAAGTCAGGTTTTCCTAAATGGTGATTTGTGAGGGAACTGCAGGTGGTTAATGAGTTGATGAAAAGCTAATAATTCATTAAACTGAATGTAAAATTAAAATAAAGAAAATGGGGCTGCACAATTAATTGAATTAAAATCGCAATATAAGTTATAAATATACTTTTAGATATATAGGTATTATTTTCATATGAAATTAAATGTCATATCGCAGTTCAAATCACAATATATGACAAAATAACTGCAAAATATATTTTTTTGCCAAGTCGTGTAGCCCCATATTAAAGATTTGAGAAAATGATCAAAATAAAACACTTAGCCTATTAAAATGAGATCAAATATTTGATCTGTTAGTATCTGACCATTAACGACATCAGAGAACCGTGAACATGTAAATGCGTTATTAAATTAATTGGTAACACTTCTAAAGCATTTATTAATCATAATTTATGTTAATTTCTAAAACATTTACTAAAACATTATCAAAAGTTGTTTCTGTTAACATTAATAGGCCCCAGCTAACGAGCTGACAACAGTTGTATTTCTATTAACTAACGTTAACAAAGATTAATAAATACTGCAACAAATTTAATGATCATTGTTAATTAACGCATTTACTAACGCACTAATGGAAACCAATTGTAAAGTATTACCACTTAATGATATATTAACTCAAATTCTCAGGGGGTACTCAAGTAAATATTTTACATCTGGGGTTCGGCTGACAAAAAAGCCCTTGAGTAAATGAACTAAATTGTAGTTTCTTAAGATATTATTCCTTTAGAAGCACAAACAAAGACACACACACACACACACACCTTTTGAAGATTCCCAGGTGAAGAGTGTGTATGATGAAATTGTGGCTGGTGCGTTTGTCTCCGTCGGCCCTGTACCATCTGAAACTCAACACCTGCACCATTGACCCCGGTAACAAGAGGGCAAAGGTCAGACCGGCCAAGCTCAGCTCCTCCTGCCACAGGTAGAAGCCCACACAGGAGATCACTGAGGAACAACACAGAACACCTGTTACCTAACATCTACATATGTGCACTTCAATATGATTTTGAATTCTATGAGATTATCTCAAACAAAAGAGCAGTGAAATGGGATCAGATAATATAACTCTGTAAATCCAGGTTAAACTGTGATATGATAGAAACAATCCAGTAATCTGTCATTTCTGTTCCACGGATCCCTTAATCTCTAACGCTGCATCGGAACAATATTTATTTTGAAAATTGCCCTTAATTGCACATTAGTTAATTAAATGTTTCTGTCCAGTATTATACATGTAACAATATCTTACAGTGGATAGGACATGAAAAATGTTCAACTTGATTCAAAGTAAATATTATATACATATAATTATTTTATTGTCTTTTATACTGGCTATTATATATATATATATATATATATATATATATATATATATATATATATATATATATATATATATATATATATATATTCCTCTATATTTACCTCTATATATATAGAATATTTTAGACAGGGTACCAAAGAATACCATGGTTTTAACATGTTTGAACAGGTACGGTAACATGGTATTTCAGACATGTAGTAATACCATTTTTCTAGTCGTATTATGGATTTTGGACATGTAATAATAGTGTCATCATGGTATTCTTTGAATGATCTTGGAGTATTATGTAAATATCTTGGTAAATGGATACGGTAACGTTCGTTATAATGTAATGTATCTATGGGGTGCATAAGATGCACCTGTGATGCGGTATAAGGTCACTCACGCGCCGCTCTCTCCGCCAGCAGTACGAGCGCGGACGCAGCGAGCAGAAGCACGCGCCAGCAGCTCGACCACGCGTCGCGTCCTCTCCGCTCCGTTACCGGCATCTCAGCGACCGGGACGCAGCGTTGCTCGACACATCTGTGTGTTTGTTGTTGTCAGCGGAGGATCCGGTTATTCCTCTCCGTCGTCCTGTCAAAATATCTGACGTCATGCTTCTGGACCATTAAAGAGACAGTGACGCGCAAACGCTAATACATCCATGTCGTTGTATAAATAATAGATGGATTTGTCTTATTTTAGTGTAATTCTGCAATTATGTGACATTCTATATAGTCCTACCTATGGTTGCGTGTATCTGTTTGTGTGTAGGTGTAACTGTGTCCCCCCTGTTTTTCAAACAGATGCTGTTTTGTTGGACAACACAAGAGAAACGTGATATCCGCTGGACACACACACACCCCTTAGGTTTAAAAAAAAAAACGTAACACATGTATTTAAATCTAGTATAGTCTATTTAATGGTTGTTTAAATAGCAAAGCATGAAAGAAAATCCAGATATAGCACAAATTGAAAATACATCATATACAAATATTAAACCACTGCTTTGGGTAACAGATATTGCACTAATAAATTATATATATTTACAACATATAAAATACTTGCCAGCTTTCTCCAGCTTGACATTTATGAAAATACTCTTGCCCTGAGAATGGTTCATACTTAAAATATACCATTATCATATAGTCAACTCTTATCGGAGAGCATATTTGTGTGGTTTTATTGTGTTCACTTGTTCAATTAACAGATATCACAAAAAATATTATCATTTTGGAGTTTTAGTTAGAAAAATTAAACATAAAGCAAAACATTATTCAAATATACAAAATTTAATAAAGTGTATACTGTTGAACGGCAATCACTACCTTTCAAAAGTTTGGGGTCAATTTTATTACCATTTCAAATTTTCAAAGCTGTTTTCTATTTAAATATATATTGAGCTGAATTTTCAGCATAATTACTCCAGTCTTCAGTGTCACATGATCCTTCAGAAATCATTATCATTGTTGAAAACAGTTCTGCTGCTTAATATTTTTGTAGACACAGTACATCTTTTCAGAATTCTTTGATAAATAGAAAGTTCAAAAGAACAGCATTCATTTGAATCAGAAATCTATGTTTAAATGTATTTACTGTTGCTTTTGGTCAATTTAATACATCCTTACAGATTAAAAGTATTAATTCATTTCAACAGTATTAATTTCTGACCCTAAACGTTTGAATGGTAGTGTATATAATTAACAGAATAGTTTAAATACATTTTTTAAATGATAAGCCAGTCAAGTACAAACAAAAACAACTAAAAATATGTATAATATATAAAACTATAAAACAGGAAATCAGCATCTCTTAAAAATATCACCTTCTTGTTGAAAACCTTTAGAGAAAAGAGGGTCGCATGGACAATTCATTCTTGTATTATTTGGACCTGATCTACTCCCGACCAGCATGCACCTGAGTCCAGATCACCTGACACATCCTCTTTATAGACTCCGCCTCCATATCAAACTCAAGGATCTCTGCACCTTCGCTGAGGTCGAACCTCTCGATCTCGTCATTGGCTGAGTCCAGCTGAGAGGCGGAGCCTGTGCCGCTGGAGGCGGGACAGAACTGCTGGCGGTGGATCTGTAGGCTGCACAGGTGTGTGTACCTGCGAGGGCACTGCGGGCACTGGTGTGAGCGTGGGGTGGCGTGCAGGCGTCTGTGGAGGCGCAGGTGGATGTGCTGGGTGAAGCGGGAGGGACACTGCTTACACACGTACGGGCGCTCACCTGAGTGCAGGCGCAGGTGAGTCTTCAGGTTACTGCAGCTGCTGAAACGCCTGTTACACACCTGCACATGAGACACAGCACAGAAAATTACATCTCCTTTGTCTCTCCTAGGCCCTGTTGTTTACTCTGGTATTAAAATGCGTTTTGGCTGATCAGATCACTGTTTACACCTGGTGTTTTAATCCGTTTCTTTTGTCCACTTTCAAACACTCCCGTCCTGATTTATTCGAGGGCAGGTAAATGTCTATGGACAGGTAAATTTATGGGCTTCTTCAGATCTTTTGATCAAATGGACAAAATAATAAAAATAACTAGACGCAATTTACATATGAACACGGCCGGAGAAAACAGAAAAACACACGGAGAGCATCAGCTTTAGTTTCTGCTCTGACATTCACAAGACCAGCCGAACGCTGTGAGTGTGTGTTAGACATCAGGAATGGTGAGAGAACATTGTGCTTGGTATGTTTTCATCTTCAAACCAAATTTGGGTCTCCAGCCAACACAGTTTCAATCCCATTTGTCTAGCACGCTTCCCATTATTTTTACGTATCAGGTCAGTAGGAGGAGAGTAGACGGTCTCTTGTGTCAGCCACATGGAAGTGGTCAAAAGTGGACAAGCTCAAAAATTGTTAAACCCTGTTTACAGCTGTATTTAGTGTCGTCCACTTGTGATCCGATCGAACAAAAAGCATCTTAATACCAGGTGTAAACAGGGCCCTAGAAAGCAATGATATGATCCTCTGTGTGTTCTTACATGGCACTCGTGTGGTTTCTCTCCCGTATGAACCTGGATGTGCTTCTGAAGGTGAGCCAGCTGGGTGAAATTCCTTCTGCAGATCTCACACCTGTACGGCTTCTCACCACTGTGAACCCTCAAGTGCACCTGGACATTTGTTAAAAAAGAAATATTAAATACAGTAAGTAAGATTTTATTGTTTTAAAGAAATTTAAATTTCTTTAAAATGCTTTTATTTAGCAAGTACTGTATGTATTAAATTAATCAAAAGTGACAGTAAAGACATTTATAATGTTAAAACTATATTTCAAATAAATGCTGTTCCTTTGAACTTTTTATTCATCAAATAATCCTGAAAAAAATGATTAAAGATTACACATAAAATTTGAAGCAGCACAACTGTTTTCAACATTGATGATAATAATAATAATAATAAATGTTTCTTGTGCAGCAAATCATCATATTAGAATGATTTCTGAAGGACCATGTGACACTGAAGACTGGACTAATGATGATGAAATTCGGCTTTGATCACAGGAATAAATAAATTTTTCAAATATAATAAAATTAGAAAACAGTCATTTCAAATTGTGATAATATTTCACAATATTAATGTTTTTACTGTAGTTTTGATCAAATAAATGCAGCCCTGGTGAGCAGAAGAGACACATTTCAAAAACCAGAGTATATATTCCGAAAAATGACATTTTTTTATTTTATTTCAATGCGTTTGATTTCTTGCACAAAAATTTTGCGTTCCCCTGAGAAACTCAAAAGTTTTGCGAGCAAAAGCAAATTTTCACTGGGGAATTTTTCTTCCCATCTCATATTTTATTCCATCACCATTAGGGGCTCCATAATACGTATATATATATATATATATATATATATATATATATATATATATGTATATATATACAACATTAAATGATATTATTAATATAAGTAAGTAAAAATAATTAAATCATCATCTCGGACATCTTTTATTGAACCACTCACACTGTAGCGATTCACAAAAGAAAAGAATCCACGTACCTTCAGGTTTGACAGTTGACCGAAGTTCTTCCCGCACACATTACATTCATACTGGATCTTTCCGTTCTGTCTCTGCAGTGGATACGGTAAAGCCTTGTACCCTACAGTCTGTCTCTTCTGAGACTCTGTGGCGTGTGTGACGGAGGAAGAGGAGACACCTGGGGAAGCCACACACATCTCAGGTGAGTCTCTCTTGGCTGTGATGTCATCCGCATCGGATACTTCACCAGGAGAGGGATCGGTTGCATAGCTGAGTGTTGGTGGTTGGTTTTGTGACATCTTTGTTAACTCTTTATGTTTCGTCTCTCTCATTGTAGAGTCTCTCACATCAATTTTGAAGTCGCCTCTATTGGTCAACGCTAAAGAAAGGTTATTCTCTTTGAATATTTGACTCAAAAGGGATGGATACATCTGGATTGGTGGGAGGGGAATATTATGGGACATGTGTGCTGTTGTTCGGCCAATTCCCATTGGCTGATGTGAAGGAACATGTTGAATAATAGGCCATATATACCTTGGCATAGAGGATTGTGGGATAGCAGGGGTGTATACATGTCCACCTATGTTTAAAGGAATGTCAGAGACGCTATCAGTCATCAAAGATGGAGGTAATTTAAGATTCTGCAGGTCTCTGGTCACTTTTTCCCAATATTTAGATGGTCTGATAAGCGGAGTTTGAATGTGATGTTCAGTCCAGGGATTCAGATCCAGGATCTCAGTGACGGTATAACCTCTCTTTCTCTTCCTCACTTGATCTTTATCTTGAGAATGAGCTAAAGCAGGAAATGATTCAGAAAACATTTGAGAGAATGATTAAAACAAAAGAAAAGAAAAAAACTTATATAATATATTTAACAAGAAAGTTTAAAACGATTCAAAATAAAAGAACCATTATGACAAATACACAGCCATCACATGGGGAAACAGTCTTTCCAATGAAATTAAAGCAATTTAAATTCAATTTATGGCTGTAATCCCATTAAGCAGCAAAATATATTATTAATAAAATAAAATACATTTATTCAATGTGTTTGTATAGTAGTCTTAACAATCAGAATAGCATGAAATTGGTTGTGGCTGTCACTCACGGTGTGTTGGAGGTGGCTGCTTCAGACAGGGAGTTGTGAGGCTGGTGCTCATTGGCCACTTGTATTCTAAGCTCCGCCCCACTAGTAGCTCCTCCCCCGGCATTAGATCCTTCACTGCATAGAAGTATACCTGAATTCCAATTTGGAATCCGGCAAGATTCTGTTGCCAAGGAGACGGAGCAGAATTTACAAACCACATCCAATTGCAGTCACTCTCATCCTCACAAAACAGGAAGTGATGTAAACGCCCCTCCGAGAAGATCTTAGCAAGAAGAAAAAAAATCAGTATTGACATTTTAACAGAAGATTCATAATTATGCATTAAAGTATCAAGTGAACCTTTTCAATGTGATTTTTTTTTTGTTGCTTTTTTTATCATCCATCCAACATGCATCCAACATTTTTTTTTTGCATTTTTGCAACATTTTTATGTTGGTATGAGCATTATAAATAGATGCTCAGCAAACACCACTAATAAGAATTCTGAAGAGTTTAGGAAATGAAACCGCATACCATTAGGCTTTTGCTCTCAGATTTAAAGTGCAACTCTATTTGTGCGAGCGACTGTGTGAAAGTGAGAGGTTGTGGTTTAGTTGTTGATTCAGTCTGTGAGCTGCTGGTTGAACAGCCCGTCCGTTTGACCTGATGACACCTGTTTCTCTCTCTCTGTCTCTCTCATTCTCTCTTTCTTTTTTCAGTTTAGTTCATCCTGTCTAATATTGAACTTAAGAGATTAGACTTGCACATTATTGAATTTACTTTGCATGCGTTGTAGTCATATAGAGAGAAAAAATTCATTTCTATTTAGAGAAATAATATTTAGCCCTCTAGATTCAAATTTCAAGGGCATTTTTATTTATATTTATATGGGTGTATATTTGGTATTGCATTGAATTATTCTATGCCAAATACTATTTAATCTACATATAATCATTAACATACTGTATAGTACCATTCAAATGTCTCTTCTGCTCACCAAGGCCACATTTAATTGATAAAAAATACTGTAAAAAGATTGATGTTATGAAATATTATTACAAGCTAAAATAGCTGTTTTCTATTTAAATATTTTTAAAATGTATTTTATTCCTGTGGTGCATTTCTGAATTTTCAGCATCATTACTCCAGTCTTCAGTGTCACATGATCCTTCAGAAATCATTCTAATATGATGATTTGCGGCTCACAAAACATTTCTAATAATTATCAATGTAGAAAACAGTTGTGCTGCTTCATATTTTTGTGGAATCATCATTTTATATGATTCTTTCATTAATAGAAAGTTTGAAAGAAAAGCATTTATTTGAAAAGATTTGAAAACTTTTGTAACATTATAAATGTCTTTACTGTCTCTTTTAGCAATTTAATGCATCCTTGCTAAATAACAGTATTAATTTCTTTAAAAATGCACTATCATATTTATATATATAATATATATTAAAACCATAATATTGCATGTTTAAATTTTGACAATTTGACATTTAGAATTGTGTGAATAATTTTGCCCCATTCATTTAGAATTTTGCCCCATTAATTTCTAAATTCTAAAATGAATTTAAGCATCAAAAATATTGACTTAATTTCTGAAGTGTGAAATCAATGGAGCAACAAATGCAGCAGAATGATCTATTAAGGTTTTCCGGGAACCTTGTTCTCGGTTTGTGTGTGTGTGCGAGCTCCTTTCAGCCACTTCCTTGCTGAGTCAGTGTGTGAGCTACGAGTGTGTAGCTTTACTGGCACATGTAAGCGAGGAGAGGTGCGTCAGAGAAACCCAACATGAGCACACACTACCCTGAAACATGACTTGTAAATATGAACCTCAATGACTCAGAATGGTTTTCGATCTCACAAAAACAGACACACACACACACTTCTTATCTTTCTTTCTTTCTTGCTTGCTTGCACATCTGTTGACGTACCATCCAGATGTGTTTCCGGTTGATGTTTGCAGATATGTCTTCAGGGTGGAGATGTTCTCCCTGCAGCGGGCCGAACCGGGTCCCTACAGGAATGACCTCTCTGGTGAAAACACCCAGCACCTTCTAACAACACAAATGCAGAAAATCAGAAAAGCATTGCATAAAAACTAATTGCAGCAAAACCAATGTGTGTTGTGATAAATTAAGCCCAGACTACAGATGACTACTCAGATAGGTCTGTCTCCGATTAAAGTGCCTTGTAAATATCTTTTTAAATGTTGCTTTGTTATGCCACTTCAAAATCCTTTTGAATGGTTTGTAATTAAATTGTTTATCAATATTTATCCTTCTAAATATTAAATGATTTGAATGACATCTTCAAGTTTATGAGATTTAGTAGTTATAGAAATCCATGTCTGTTCACTGAACATGCTCTCTCCCTGTTTTTGAGAGAAGCACCCAATACATGTTAAAACATATATTTACTTTTCTAGCTGACCATGGCAGCCTATGTTATGTCTCCTACATGACCAATTCACAGACAAAGCATTTACTCTACTTTTCATCTTCAATCACAAGGGAATAATGACGAATATTGTCTAGACCTCTCACTGAGAGAAAGTACATCAGTATGTTTAGGAAAAAAGTTTCCTGATCAGACCTAGAGCTTGAAGTGTGTGTGTGTGTGTGTGTGTGTGTGTGTGTGTGTGTGTGTGTGTGTGTGTGTGTGTGTGTGTGTGTGTGTGTGTGTGTGTGAGTATCCTTTGATCGTGAGGTGAGCAACTGGCACACAGGGGAGATGAAATGAACAGCTGATGAACAAACTAGAGCATAGAAACTCAGATTTGTGACATCAGTTGGTCCCTTTGTTTATCTATGCCTTTAACCAATCAAAACCCCACGTGACGACGCAGTTTAGTGACCCGTGTGAGAGTATAATTCCTGCTGTAATAAGTGTGTACGCAGAACGGCCTACAAACTCCTTGCTGAGTGTGAAGCTAACTTCTGCTGATGAACCTGCAAATTATTCTTCAGTAAAATGTTCTTTAATTGATTGCATCTCTGACTCCCGGTCTTCATTCATCATATCTGGTCCTCGGGTCTTAACTGTAAATTCACCTTACAGTGAATACTTTGAAATATAGAGCATATTTGTGCAAGAGCAATTAAATGTGAAATGTGTTTTAGTGAGTTTAGTGGATGTATAAAGTCAGTTCTCTTCAGGTCCATAGCAGAGTTCATCACATTATCACACATGTATTTGTTTATCATTTCAAATCTTGGAAATCTGTCTTACTTGAAACGTGTGCTTGTGATATCGTTATTTACAATGAATTGATACTTGAATATTTTGTACCTAACGCAATGACATAGCAGCGTCCCAGACACCCTGATGAAGGCTTATTAGCTGCTTATTAGCCGCAACCAAAAAAAATCGTATTATTCGCAGTGCGTTGGTGTGCGGTTACATGTGAATGTTTTCAAAATGTCATAGCCATGAAAAAATAGCTTTTTATATTTTCTAAATTCTCAAGTGCCCTAGCCTTTAATGTTTTATGACATGCCGTTGTTATTTCATTTTAATTTTGGCTACATTTTGAGTAATGTTTTGGTGTTTTTTGCCATTTTTTACAGTTTACATTTGTTTATTTAGTTATTTATTTAATTTGAGTTATTTTACTACATCAAGTTAATCTAAATAATCTGAGCATGAAAATATTTTCTTCTTCTTTTTCTTCTTCCTCTCTTGAAGTCTATGGCAGCCCATAGAACCGTTCATGGGAAAATGATGATAGCAGTTGAGCGTACATCATTTGTACACTCATTATTGTGGTGCATTATGGGATTGAATGAGTGCACTCGATAATTTTAACTATGGTTTCGGACACCATTACTAATGACTGTCCCCTCAAATAGTGCTTTATTTAAGGGTATAGGGAGATTTCGGACACAGCCCAGAGCACTAACTCTCTAACTCGCCAGTCGTCCACCTGCATGAAAGGTTTCACCAAAATTGGCTAATGGCGAAAAACCATTAAAAGATTTTCGAAAAACCAAACCGTTCTCGAATAACGGGCAAACGAATTTGAACAAGAGCACGCCAAAATGAGGCTGTATCTCCGCAATGATTTTGAGTAATAAGACCAAACTTGGTACATGTAATTTCAAGCATTACCTGAGGCAACTTGCAGAGTTTTGGCACAGCGCCACCTACTGGTCAAGAGATATGATTTTTTGTTTGTTTATATATAACATATGAATGGTTTGCCCAAAGAACTGGTCTCTTTTGATTCAGTGAAGCATATCTAGTCGAATGATACCAAATTTTGCCTTGTTGACCATTTTGAGCATTTTAAATTTTGTGTCATAAGCACCATGCCCTGAAGGTACTCAAAAAGTACCTAAAGTACCAAAAAGTATGACATTTCTAAAAATGCTAATAGCTTTTGATTAATTTAGCCTATTTCAATGTAACTTGTGTTGTTAGATTCCTTGATACATACCAAGAACAATGATAGCAATTATGCCATATTTGGTTGAAATTGTTGTCTGCCATTTTGAATTTCTTTGAAAACCAACTTTTTCAAACTCCTCCTAGACTATTGGTCCGATTTTTTACCAAACTCGGCTCAGATCATGATCAGCCTGCATATACCAGACTGAATTTTCAATTTTTCAGCTATTTTGACTAAAATCATATAAAAATGTCTTTAATTACTCATTGCTGCAGTTGGTCTGATGCCCCCAGCCATGCTTGTATAACTCATCATGCCTTTTTTCGTGCTTGGCCCGTATTTTATTTCAGTTTACATTTATTTTATTTTAATTTAAGCATCCAAATAAATCTTTGTAGCCAGTGTACATGTATGTATGTGTGTACCTGATTGTGATGTGTAAATCTGAGGTTTCTGGGTAATGATGACTGAGCTCTGGTTTCCTTCCTCTCATCGAGGTCCATCTCACATTGATCTTTAACATGACAGGTGCGAGTCACATGCACGCTCTCCTCAGTTTGCACAGCAATGCTCTCGTTTGCTGTGGTGGTGAGTGTTTTTGATGGCATAATAAAACCGAGTTGAGATTATACCTGTGTATGACAGACAGACAGACAGACAGACAGAGAGAAAAATGGTACACATAATAATCAGTGTAATTTCAAACTATTTTTCTGTATTTCCCATGCACTCGCTAGGCTGTTCTGACTGCTTGCTACTGGCAAAAATGACATGCATGATTTAAAATAGAAGTTTATATATATAAATTATTCACTAATTTGACTTCATTAAAATTCATCATTTGAATATAAACAAAGAACAAAATCTAAGTGATTGCTAACTTTACAGTAACTAACTAAACAACATTTCCATTAGTTAAGTGAATGTGATTGAACACTTGAATCTTTTACTAGTCACCTAAGAAAATGAGCCATTGAAAAGACAACACTCAAATGACCAAGCTAACAAAAATATATTCCAATCACGCTTTGCATAACTTTACCATTAAGTTATGGAGATTTCTGAATGTTCAAGAACATTATCAAGGAGCAGATAACTTTGAACAAACGTTCTATTAATGTTACTGGAAGAACTAAAGTTCACAACTTTGAGAGAATCTTGCAGAAACGTTCTGATAATGGAAACTGGAGCTCAAATGGACATTCTCCAATAATGTCTCAATAATATTTTGCAATCAAAACAAGCAAAAAACCTTCAGCTGCTCTCCACATTTATTGTATAGCTCTACTGTACTGTAAGTCAACAAATGTCTCATTTGTGTCTATATTTATTTCTTCTAAAGGATTTTAGAGACAATGTTGTGTCCTCTAAGAAATGCAAATTTTTTTTTACTAATCTTTTTTATTCTGATCTGATCAAAAGCGCACGTTTGACAGGTGGTACAGGTCATGTCAGTTTGATATGGGAATTCAAACCCGTAAGAATGAAACTCAATAAAAGAGCAGAGTTCTCGCTCACACACAGAGCTGTGACCACAACACATCTGAGCTGAAGAGGTTTCCTTCAGACGGAGCTTCAGCTGATTCATACGCTGCTCACACAATGTTCAAATAGAGTCAAATGTAGACTTACACTTACTGGGATGGTTTGAGATGAGTCAGTTTGCGTTTCTCTCCAGCTGTCTGTATGAGGAGGTTGCAGTCCAGTTCTCTACCTCTGTTTCTCTCTCTTGAATGTGTAGAAACCTTCGTTTTCATTCACACATCACTTGACAAACTCCACCCTGATATCTCCCTCCTCCCCTTCTGTCTGTCTCGCTGACTCGCTCTTTTCCACTCTTTAAGTGTGCATTTCATCTCAGACATGTCATTGTTTTTACATCTGTTAATTTTGTTCATACAATTCTCATGATCAGTGCTAGATAATGAACAAACGTATTTAGCCGATAGCTTACAAATGAAACAAAAACTGTATATTCTAATGAAGAAAACACATGATGTATACAAAATATTATTCTTATAAGTTTTGTTTGATTCATGTGTTGCAAAACCTACAGAACAATCCATTTTAAGTATCAATCAATCAATCAATCAATCAATCAATCAATCAATCAATCAATAAATCAATTAATCAAACAAACAACTTTGTATGGAAACCCTTTCCGTCACATAAGAAAAAACATGCTTTTGTAAATCATAATTATGATACATATACATACATACATACATATATATATATATACTAAGTCATAATTATGAGATGAAAGGTCGAATTTCTGACTTAAAAAGTAATAAATATAACAGAGAAGGTCAACATTTCAACTTTTAATATCATATTTTCCAATTCCAAATAAATTTCAATCATATTTGACGTATTCATAATTTTGACTCAGTATGTCATAATAATTTTGAATTTGTATCTTAGTATGTAATTTGTGAATTAGCATGTTATAGTTTCGACTTTTTTAATCTTGTAATTATGACTTATTCATTATTTTGACTAAAAAGTACATCAATTTTAAAAATGTATCTCATAATTGTGATATAGTATGTCATTTATGAATTAGCATGTCATAATTTCGAATTTTTATGTCATAACTGAGTAACCAAAACATGATTTTACTTATGTGGCAGAAATGGGCTTTCATAGCTTTGCAAAAGCATTGTGAAAGAAATAGTTACCAACCACAAATAATGATAAAGAGTGTTCTGTCATTTACTCACCCTCATGGAAAGGATGAGGGGACGTACTGTCAAGCTCCGAAAAGTACATAACGGTACCGTAAAAGAAGCTTATATGGTTCCTGTGCATTATTTCAAGTCTTCTGAAGTATTTTGAATGATTAATGTAATAAACATAACATAATTAATGTGGTATTCAATCAAAATCATCGAATTTGGCGCGCAGACGCGAGTTTTGTTTGTTTACATACGTGAAGATGCAGCGAGCGCCATACAGTGCATAGAAGAAAATATATTGCCCAAAACAACAGACAAAACAGATATGCTGCATATAATAAACATGGCTAATAAATATGAATTAGTATATTTTTTAATGTTCATCATGCGTCATTGTGTCCCCGGCGTGTTTCTGACTCTACCAGCAGAGGGCGCTGTGGTGAGTTCAGCGCTCTTTCCCCTCGGCGCGTTTGTCTTTTAAGGGATTCTTTTCCTGTTGATTCCGGACATTGTGCTGCGGCTCTCTAACACACTGCACTCCCCAACACTCTCCTTTAATTTCATCATATCATTATTTCATCTGTTCATCAGCTCTGAAGATCACTGAATAATGGCTTTCCAGTATCCAAACACCTATAGAGACGAATCAGCGGTGAGTGACTGATTAACAAAGAGACAGAGTACATGAATGAATAGATGGATGGAAGGAAGGATGAATGAATGAGAACAAATGGATAAAAGAAGGAATTAATGGATAGATAAACAAATAATTGATAGATAAATAAATAATTGACAAATGTATGAACGATTGACTGAAAGCATAAATTAATGCACGAGAGACTGTATAAATTAATGGAATAATAAAGTGTGATGTTAACAATTGCTTTGATGAATAATAGATTGATGAAGGAAATATTATATATATATATATATATATATATATACATACATAAAGAGTGGATAAAATACATAAATGCATAAAGGAATGATAATGGATGGGTGAATAAATGAATGAATTTAAATTAGAATAAATAAATGCAAGAAAGATTGGCTGTGATTAAAAATTCACTCATGAAAGACTGAGCGAATTAATGAAAATAGAAGGATGAATGAGTAAATTTACTTATGAGAGACTGATAAAACAGAAAAAAAAAGAATGGTGGTCCTGGTTGTTTACTTGAGAAATTACCTTTTGTCATTCTGACATTATTTTTCCTTAGAAAATGTGTCTGTATGTATACTGTTATAAGTTCATAATCACTAAGACATGTTTATGTTCTTGAAAGAAATTGATAATTGACAAGCATTATTAATTCTGCCAAACAGAAACCGGTTTCCACCTGTAGTGATGTGATCATGTTGGCATGGTGACCTCATTGCTTATGTGATGGATGTGTGTGTTATCAGGTGGATGACTATCATGGCTGTAAAGTGCCTGACCCGTACAGCTGGCTGGAGGATCCCGACAGTGAGAAAACACAGGTGATCTCACACACAACACCTCTCCACTCTCCTCATGAACATCTGACCCAGTGTATCTGAGACATGACTCTCTCTGTATCTGCCAGGCCTTCGTGAACGCTCAGAATCAGCTGACCCTGCCGTTCCTGGAGCAGTGTGAGGTCAGAGACGTCTTTAAGGATCGCATGACTGAACTCTATGACTACCCCAAATACAGCTGTCCCTTCAAACGCGGGAAGAGGTGAGGTGGAGAACAAACACTGAGAACATCGAGCGGAAGAGTCTTTACAGAAATTATGCGCATTAAATGGAAATCAATGCATTCCAACAGAATAAACCTTAAAATACACACTGTTTCGAAAGTGTCAGATGTTCCTTAAACCCAGCTCGCAGAGCTCTTATTTTGTATTTTCAAGCATGCAGACTACGGGTTAAAAGTTTGGAATAATTGAGAACTATTCATGCTCTTGAAAGAAGTTTCTTTAAAATACAGTAAAAACAACATTATTATTAATATTATTTAATGTATAAAAAATTAAAATGAACAGCATTTAAATGAAATAGAAATATTAGAATGATTTCTGAAGGATCATGTGACACTGAAGACTGGAGTAATGATGCTGAAAATTCAGCTTTGATCACAGGAATAAATTACATTTTACAATATATTCACATAGAAAACAGTTCTTTTAAATTTGAATAATACTTCACAATATTACTGTTTTTATTGTATTTCTTTTATTCAAATAAATGCAGCCTTGTTGAGCATAAGAGACATATCTCAAAAACATTAACAAATCTTACCGACCCCAAACTTTTGAACAGGAGTGTATGTCTGTGTTTTTGGAAGCACTAAGAAACATTTTCCCCCTCTCCTGTAGGTATTTTCACTTTTACAACACGGGTCTGCAGAACCAGAGTGTTATGTACATGCAGGAGAACCTTGAGGCAGAACCCAGCGTGTTCCTGGACCCAAACACCTTCTCCGAGGACGGGACGGTTGCTTTACGAGGTGCTGGATGAATCTGTGTTAGTTTCATGAAGCATGTGAGGTGTGTTTCTGCAGTGTATGGATGTCAGCTAAAGCCTACAGATGATTGGCAGGTTATGCGTTCTCTGAGGATGGCGAGTACCTGGCGTACGGGACCAGCGCCAGCGGCTCGGACTGGGTCGAGATCCGTTTTTTGCGTGTGGATGGTGCCGTACTTCTAGAGGATCAGCTGGAGAGGGTCAAATTCACCTGCATGTCCTGGACTCATGATGGAAAGGGACTCTTCTACAACTCTTACCCCGAGCAGGAGGGCAAGAGTGACGGTAAAGACACACAAACACGCGTCATAAACAAATTCACACATGCAGGTGTGAGATACATGTTATTTAAGTATTATTATAAACTATATTATAATACTATAAGTGTTTATTCTTTGTTTTATATTTCTATTTTAATTAGGGCTGTCAATTTAACTCGTTAATTTAATAAATTAGTTATGGAAAAAAATAACGTTGAAAATTATTAACGCATTTAACGCATCTGCCCCAGACCTACCTAGGTCATCTTACATTTCATAAAGTTGATGTCAATAACTTACTCATTTAGACATCTGGCAGTTTTAGTTTCTCATTTAGAGTATTATTTCATTATTAAAAAAATCATATTTTCATACTAATAAAAAAACCATTAAAGGTATAGTTCAACCAAAAATCATTTACTCACCATCATGGCAGTTGAAGCCTAAAAGTTTGTGTAATAAATTCTATGTTGAATCAAATCTAATATTTATTTCTAAAGCTACTTTTTGTAATGTTTACTTATTGTTTTATGTGATGCTTTTCTAATTCAACACAATAATGACTTTAAATTATCTTTTTGGGGGTAATTTCTCAGTCATATTTTATGTGCAATTAATTAGATTAATTAATCGCCGCATCATGTAATTAATTAGATTTTTTTTTTAAATTATCGCTTCACAGCCCTAATTTGTATTTCAGATTTATTTCAATTACCAAAAACAATTTTTAGTAGTTTAGTTTTAGTGGACAATAAAAGCACTGGTAAGAGATCTTAATCAAACTCTCTCTGTCTGTCTCTCAGGCACTGAGACGTCCACTAACCTGCACCAGAAGTTGTACTATCACATATTGGGAACCCCTCAGTCTCAGGACGTCCTATGTGCCGAATTTCCCGATCAGCCGAAATGGATGGGCGGTGCAGAGGTAACAAACGAACACCGACGGTACTTCATTTCTGATCATGTATGAGGTATATAATGTATGCGTGTGTGTTTTCAGGTGTCTGATGACGGCCGTTACGTGCTGTTGTCCATCAGAGAGGGTTGTGACCCCGTCAATAGACTGTGGTACTGTGACCTGAACGACGTCCCGCAGGGAATCACTGGTACAGACGCACTGAAACATTATTATTCAGATAAAAATAGTTATTTTCTGCTGCCAGTGTGTCATTTCTCTCTTATTGATGGTAGGTTTGTTGCAATGGGTGAAGCTGATTGATAACTTTGATGCGGAGTATGAATACGTCACAAATGAAGGAACCGTTTTCACGTTTAAAACCAACCTGGACGCTCCTCAATATCGACTGATCAACATTGACTTCGCCCAACCGTCCGCCAGCCAATGGAAAGAGCTCATTCCCCAGCATGACAAAGACGTCATCGGTGAGCTGACATGCTAGAGTTTTTAGAGATGAAAGATTTACTTTCTTAATAAATGTCACAGGATTTACTGTGCCTAATTAATTTGCATGTATTATAACAAAGAAGTTTTTTTCATAACCTATTAATTAAAATGTATTTACTTTCTCCCGCTTTTAACAGTTCAAACAAATAAATGGATAAAAATGTCCCGTCCTACAGAAATTTGTCACATTATTTAATTTATGTGTGTATATAAATTGTCATTATTTATATATATTTATATACTTGTATAAATAATTAGTGCGGTCAATGGATTAAACAAATTAATTAATTGCATATTAATTGTCTATTTAATCACGATTAATTGCACTTAACATTAAAGTTTTTAATATATTTTTTATATTGTATTAATTTCACAGTTATTCTTCAAATTAATGTGGAAACAACATAAAAACAACAAAGACAGTGTATTTTAATATTCTTTAAAGTTTCTTTATTAATTTAAATATATATCATTATAATATTTTAATATAATTTATTATTATTTTATGTATGTATAAAATATGAATAAAATCTATTTGTATTATATATGT